>NC_073692.1:188779105-189026894 GCF_029784155.1 Uranotaenia lowii | reverse complement strand
TCAACTTACTGACTTTCTAACTGAGCTATATCGCAAGACCCAACACTAGGGTAGAGCATAGAAGCAACTTATGAGAAAACACGCATAAATATTTCGGCGTTTCACAAATTTTCTTATATTTGCCCAAAAAAGCAGTTTTGAAGTACAGACCCCGTTCGTTTTTGGCAACATTCGATTTTGGCACATGTGCCAAAATCGAACGGTTTTTAGAAGCGACATTACCTTTAAGTTTTCTTTATAACAGGACCAACATAATTTGGACAAATATCAAAAAAACATTTTTACGTTCAGAAATGGTGATAGAATACAACAACAAAAACAAAAGTTTGAAAAAAATTTCAAAGTACTCAAAAATAACAAAAATATGAAAAATTGAAAAAAATTTAAAAAAAATTGCAAACAAAAGACCAAAAATGACAAAATCAACTTGAAAATGATGAAGAATGACAAAAACAGCATAAATGACAAAAAAAACTAAGATTACAATCAGAACAAAAATAGTGCAAAATGCATCAAAAACATGAGGAAAAAAAATTTTAAAATTTTTAAAAATGGTCGGAAACTGACTTAAAATAACGTTAATGATAATAAAATGAGTTACTTTGTTAAAATCGGAGAAAAAAAAATTCCAGAATAAAAACCGTTCGATTTTGGCAACATTTGATTTTGGCAACATAAAATGTTCGGGCATGTTGCCAAAAACAAACGGGGTCTGTAGTTATTTTCATGGTCCTTCCTTGGATAGCATATTTGCGGCAAACAAAAAAACGATATATCTCGTATTTGGTCCGCAATGTGATTTTCAAAATTGAAAAATAGAAAATTCTATTTTTCATGTTTATTTTAACACAAGGTTTGCGAACTTTTCAGCGACATATACCTATCTATACCGGATCCCGACAATTTTACGAGTTAAAAAAAACACTATACTAAGAATATAACTGTAGTACAAAGTATTTCAAATTACGCTTATCAAGAATCAACTTTCGAACAAAAATTTAACAAAAATATATATTTGCTTTGGTGAATTACTTTGCAGGTTCCAAAAGTATACAAAAAATCATACATGGATATTATTATTTGAATTCAGAATCCTGAGCCTTGTATGATAAAGTATAGATGTCTGATGTCCCTCGTTTCTTATTGTTTGATCACGATCAATCATTAGCGATACAAAGTTGCAGACAAATTTTCAATGTTGCTCCAAAATTAGGGTGTGAAAATCAATTTTACCCTCTGGCCGAATGGAACCGGGCTGTCAAAAACAAAACCGCAATTCATGTAGGACAAATTTTCAAAAAGAATTGCGATGCGGATCTCATATTTGATTGTAAACAGTTATAATTTTTGAAAAGCATTTTTTTTTCGTTGCAAAGAAATTGACTTCATTAGAAAATGATAAGGTTAAGCTCTAGAAAACAAAACTGAATGCTCTTAATCCCTTTTGAAATATTACTCTTTAACAGGTTGCCGGTTTCGACAAAGGAGTAAGAATATAAAATATGGAGCAAAAAAAAATGGAACAACTTGTTCGAAGATGTGAGAACGCACCCACCTTCTGGCCAAATCAATCAAATGACTCGAAAAAGAATTTGCAATCCAAACTGGAATTAAGTCATAAGGCATGCTTCAATTCGTATTATGAGCAACTTTGGATCACGACAACGATGCCGAAGTTGGTAGATTAATAGCTGCGTAAAAAAACTAATTGGACAAGAATCAGATCAGCGTCGTCGTCGTCCGTTTATTGATCCTATGTGTAGATTCTTGGCATAATCTTTCGATTGTGTTCTAGAGAGCACAAATCCAGAACAGATGGGTTCAAGCCAGACAACCTGAGACAGATTTCAGAAGTTGTGAATTGTGGCTTCAAACCTTATAAGGAATGCTCTGCTGCCCGGTTAGCTACGGTAGTCTAATTCAATAATTACATTTGTCGAAAGGTGTTTTTTGTTCGATTCCTCGATCACTCAAGCTTGTACTATCGAGTTCGATGATCTCGGGACATTTTAGATTTGTAATTCTCTTTCGGCGCGGCGCGTTCTCGAAAGGATCGAGTTGTCGTTTATTTAGCAATCATTTTCTAGACATGTACTTCTAAGATGAAAATAGATTCATTTATCATAACAAAGTTGGATCAAAATAAAAAAAAGATTGTTTACTTAAATTGTTTATTGTATCATTATTTCTATCCCGTTTCAGGTAACCACAGGTCACAGCTACAGATACTGAAGGAAAACATAATGGGTGAGATTCATCTAAAAATATAGCTTTTTGTTCTCCTAAAGCATGGATCACCATGAATCTGGACGCACTGTTTATTATACCATTGTGCCCCTTAATGTTGGATCTGGAATGTTTTGGCAGAACTTTGTTCGGAAATGTTTCCTCTATCAGTGCTGAAAATTTCATTACGATTCGTTTTGTTCCAAAAAAGTTACACGTTATGGAAGCCGCGAGAAGAAAATAAATGTTGGACACTCACGTTAAAAACCGACGTGGTCGGGTTAAACAAATCGCAAAATCGTTAAAAATGCTCAAATCAACCGTGTGCAGCGTTCTCAAACGTTTCCGTAAGATGCATACTATCGATCGGCAGGTTCATAGCAAGCGTTATAGTGGACCTAAGAATCAGAAACTGCATTTGAAGGTGTTGAGAACGATCAAGGAAAACACAGGGTTGTCGGACTATGACATTGCCAAGAAATTCAACGTCAACCGGTACACCGTCAGAAGGATTAGTCTCCGCGAAGGAATACGATCCTATCTGACCAGTAAACAACCAAACCGGACATTGAAGCAGAATTTAGTAGCCAAAGGATGTGCCCGGAAGTTATACAACATGATTCCAACGAAGTACGACGGATGCATCCTCATGGATGACGAAACGTACGCGAAGATGGATTTTGAGCAGCTTCCTGGCCAAAAATTTTATAAAGCCACTGCAGTGGTGCACTGCACTGGTCGGGGTGATGTCCCCGCCAAGTTCAAATTCGTTTTTGCCGATAAGTTGGCAAGAAAGTGTTTGATCTGGCAAGGTATTTGCAGCTGCGGACGAAAAACCCCGGTTTTTGTGAAAAACAAGACCATGGACTCCGAAATGTACAAGGAGGAGTGCCTTAAAAAATGTTTTTTTTTTCGTACAATAGATCCAGTAGATTTTCGCCAGATTTGGCATGCTGCCACTACAGCTAGGAGGTACTACAGTGGTATTGGGCCAACGGGTGGATTTTGTTGAAAAGGACATCAACCCACTCAACTGCCCTCAATTCCGCCCTATCGAAAAATTTTGGGCAATTGTCAAGCAGAAGATGAAGAAGAATGGTAGGACGACTCGGGAAGCAACAGAGATGAAGAGACTGTGGAACAAAATGGCCACTGAGGTCAGTGAATAGGGTGTCCAAACTTTGATGAGTGGTTCTACACGAAAAGTTCAAAATTTTATCAAAAAAAACATCGAAATATTTTTTTTCTAATTTTTCCTTTGAAGTGCAATAAAAACCCTACATTTTGATTATAAACCTTTTTTTTCGTTTATTTAGCTCCGAGATAGACCCGTTTTAACGCGTCCAGATTTGTAGTGATCCATGCTTTAATTGAACTTGTGATTATTACTATTACATCGCATTTTTCAGATTGATTGAATCAACGAGTTTCTACCAGACGTTGGAAAAACAACAACAAGGTTAGAAAAATCTGCTTGAAAATGAGCGTTAGCTAACCCTTTTTCTTAAACGCCTTTTGGAATCAGCAATTTCCGGTTACTATAGTTAATTGATCTCTAAATTTTACTTGGATAAAATTTCCATGGGGGGATTATGCCCCGCGCAAGCCTCGTTGGATGAATTTACAACAACCATTAACTCTTTAATGCATAGTGTTGTTTTAAAACAAACAATCAAAATCCAAATATCTCGGAAACGCGTAGATATTTTTGAGCAATGAATTTGCAAAAAATATGAGGTTAAATGAAATTAACCCATGGTATTTTTGTAACGAAATTTGAATGTATAAAATAAATGCAAAAATGTTATTTCTAACAATTTTAAAATCTCTATCAATCACAAACACTATGCTGCACCCAATTAACAAGGTTTGGAAGAAATTCGCGAAATCGTATTCAAATGAATCAAGAATTTCATAAAATATTTTTCAAATTTGATGGGCCATAACTTTTATTAAACTCAAAATAACGACTTCAAACCGGTTAAGTTATATTATTCGAGTTAAAATGATATTTTTTCACTTAATCAATAATTGCTTTCTTATTTCAAAAAACTCATTAAAGGGTTGAATTTAGTATAAAACCATAATTAACCATGACCTGATAATTTCATATCCAGTAGAAAAAAAAAACAGATTAAACTATCCGTTCAATCGCCTGACAGAATATTCAAACTAGGCAAAAAATCCCAAATATAACTTTTAAAGCATGGTGAAACCTTCTCCAACAAGACAAATAATGACCATGTCGATTAAAATCCTTTCTTAACAAAAAAATATACAGTAGTTTTTCGATTTTATCACGGTCAAAAAAAATTTTACCGTGAATATGGCGAAACCGTGAATTTAGCGAAACTAAAAATTAAATTGGAAAAAAATATTTTTACTGTCTTTAATCAATAATTTACAATGTTTTCAGTAGTGGAAACGTTTTGTATCAATAAATTTTGATTATAAGATGTAATTATCAAAGATTACTAAACACAAATTTCAGTTCAAATTTCCCGATTTCCGATTTCAGTTCAAATTATTCTTCTCTTTACCAATTTTATGATTTTTGCTTGAAATAAAACCACGTAGAATATCAATTTGATAGTCTATATCTAAATAAAGTGAATTATTTGTTTTTTTATGGCAATTTAACAGTCGTTATCTCTTATGTCGATTTTGACAAAGAGTTAAAATAAAACAGCATCAAAAAATTTACTTCTGAAAATTTTAAATTTTTATATTTTAATCTTCGCACCTAAATTCCTGAACTCACATCTGAAAAGTTTACTTTTCGAAAAACATTTTGAAATTTGCTCAACTTAGACTTTTAAATTGTGGGGACAGATAACCCTTTGTTTTTCATATGTAGGAATCTTATTTCTTTCTAGGTACATACTTTAAGGCAAAGCTAGCAGAATTTCATTTTGATCTTCCAAAATTCTTCATCCAGACAATACTAAAGGCTGTCCAATCAGGATTGCTCACGCCACCCATTCAAATAAACAAATTTAACAAAGAAATCAGATACACTTATCTCTATTCATAAACGCCTAAATTCACCCACATATTTAATTGATTCGCCTAGCCAAAAAAGTTTACTTTTTTGAGCGGCTAACCAAGCACAAAGAACAACACGAGCATAAGCGTGACGTTAAAATACTTATGTCTATTATTACAAGTGTTTTAATATCCAGATGGCGATTTTGAACATTATACAGCTACAGTAAGCAGTTCGATGGCATTTTCATATTATTGAATACCTATGACATAAACCATAAAAAATATCATGAACTCTACACTTTTGAACGAAAATTAAGGTCCTGGAAATGGTTTCTGAATGATTTCTTAAAAAGCGTGATAAAATCGAAACGATAACCGTGATAAAATCGAGCGTGAATTTGGCGAGTATTGATAAAATCGAACAGTGATAAAATCGATAAACTACTGTATTTGGAATATCTTAATTCAATAAACAATCACCTCAGGTTCCATACAACTCAAAATCCTATAAAGCTTATGGATGGTTTTAACAAAGTTATAGATAAAATTTTTACTAGATAGTTATCTTTCCAGAATCAAACATCAATATTACCACAGAAAACAGAGGCCAGGCTGGAGCTCAAATCTTGTGTAAAAGTACCAACCGTTATTTTGAAGAAAAAAAAAATAACACAGCAAATGATCACTTGATTTCGTTAGAAACAAACTTATCGAAGATTTGTTTAATTTTGTTAAATATGCACGCTAAGGTGAAAATCACTTTCATGCATTAATAAACAACCGGTCTGAACGCTTTCGAATGGTTTTTGGTATTTAACATCCATCGCAAAAACTTATGAAATTGACTTAAATAATAAAAAAAATTTCATTATGTATACAAACGGCAAAGTTTTAGATGGCTTAATAACTAACTTGATCGGTAGTTGAAAAATTCAACGTTTTAAAGTAAGGTTACCAGAATATTTTCAGCTCGTATCAGGGCCGGACAAACCGGGCAATTTTGCCTAAAAACCTATCAAAATCCTGGCATGTGATTTTAAATTTGAGCACCGAGAATCCGGGCTTAGGAATAACTCAACCCAAATAAAAAAAATTAAAAAGTTGTTTTTTTCATCAAAACTCATCGACAGTTTTTCAATCGTATTGAAGGCTTCCAAAAACCTTTCATGGTTATTTTTAAAAAACTTGCTATAAAAATTTCGTTTTGCGTTTGTATTTTTTTTGTTTGATTTGCCAAATATAGTGAATAACTCCGGGCCGGATAAAACCGAGCAATCGGGCAACTTTATTTTAAAGGAATGGCTGTTAAATATTTATCTTTTGTTTGCATTCTACTGTGCAAACTCTGTCCAACTTAATAAAACAATTATCATCAGGAAAAACACAAATTTTTCTTATACATTTTACAGAGATACTGATAATACAGGCTTCCCAATTTATGACTAATTTGGAGATGTCTTTGGTTTTTTTCTATGAGCTCTCGTTTTTAAGATGAAAGTTCGAACTTTTTAAACAAAATAGAAATCATTATAAAATATGTGTAGACTTAAATGCCATGCAACGTTAAATTTTGCAATAAATTGTCTGAAATTTGGAGAACTATAATCCTTTGAAACTGCAACATCTAGGAAAAATGAAGAAACTTTGACTAAATAACGGATAAAAAATTGATTCAAAAAAAAATTGATTGACTAGAAAATGATGAGTTTAAGCTTTCCTAGCGTTTAAATATTGGAATTTTGAAAAAAAAAAAAAAAGAATTCAGGACACCAGACACTTAAAAAAATGTTTTGAATCGTAGAAAAAATGATGCTTGTTGTATGAATTTTAAACACTGTTTAAATAAACAGTATTTAAAAACAACTAGACAGCAGATTGAATAACTTGAACTGATAAAAAAAAACTCAAAACAGCTTCAGGATTCAAGCCATTAAAAATCTAGCAAACTATTTTTTATGAATGATTCCTACAGTAACAATTTTCGACCACGTGTCGACGAAAATTTAAAACACTATCAGTGATGCCAATTTGATGAAAATGACTTATTTCCTTAAAAATCTTGGGTCACTATGCCATTTACATTACGTTAGGATTTTGAATTCCTATGAAAAGTTGGTATCTATTGTAATGATACCAGATTGGCTGGCTTTATTTAGGAGCCAACGCGAATTTTTAATGAAAAAATTTCGAGGAAAACAGCTCAGTTTTTACCCGGATATATCCACAGTTTTGACGAAATCAAAACCAAAAGCTCCAATAAAACTAACTATGTATGATTTTTGCATCAACTAATTTTTTTTTATTGAGTTTGCTTTATCAAATTGAACTTAAAACCATTTTTTTTTAAATAATAAATAATATCAATGCTTCTAAGGTGCCTCAATAAAAAAATCATTTTTCATCTAAATTTTGAAATTATTAAAATTTTATAAAAATACAGGGATTTGGACTGATTTGCCCGGTTTTTAATTTGAAATTTTTGATTTCTAAAAATATAGATAAGTTTTGTAAAGCTTATTCAAGTGACTTTTTGGATTTCGTTACTGTCTTAAATATATCCAAAAATCCTCATTGATTTCACATTCACACATAACGAAAATATAAATCCAACTAAAAATTAACTTCATTATGATATCTATTGCGTTTTAGGAAGTTGTAGATTAGTTTACAAAGGAATGAAAGCGTTTTGAAACGTAAATGAATGCTTAGACTTTAAATAAAGTTTTCGAAATTATTTGTATGAAAATTGAACATCGTGGCAAAAATGTTTTGTTTTAGGATCCTTTACAATTTTTTTCGGATTTTCCAATGCTTTTGTTTTATTTTAGGAAAAGTAGTTCATAAGTAGAAGAAAATAAGAATACTTATTCGGGAAAACTTGATTCCTCAGCCATATCTCTACACTGGAATGTCTTACATAGATCAAATACTCTTGAAAAATTTGCCAAATATAACAAACAAAAGACCTGTTATCACAAAAAAAATTAAAAAATAATTTTTCGAGTAACTGCACTTTGTTTGAAATCAAAATGTGACTTTAAGAACTTTTATAATCTTTTGAAAATGTTTCTCCCTCAAAAAATTTATAATTTAAATATTTCTTCCAATATGTCAATCGTAAAAGTTCAACATGAACTTCCTAATGTCATATTAACAAAGCAATAGTAAACTCTAGATTTTGCAAAAGAAGGGGAAAATGGGGATGCTTGATCCCTAATTATTGCAATTTTCTACTTTTTACATAAAAACAGTATTTTTAACAAACAACTACAAGATAAATATAAGCTATTGGACAGATATTTGAAAACTCATGATAACCATTTTCAATTCATGATGATCATTTTGGACTCTAGGGATCAATTAAACCCATAACATTCCATTTGGAAAACTTCTTCTTAAAAAGAATTGAGAATTTACTATTGTTTTGAAAGTTATGAATATGAAGTTCATATTATATTTTAACGATTGACAAATGAGATTAAATATTTTTTTATAATTGTTACATGTGAGAAACATTTTACAGTGATAAAAAAGATCTTCAAATCACATTTTGTGAAATTTTTTTAACAAATTTCAATCACAAGAAAACTTAAATTTTTAAAATTTGTTAGGATAACAACATTTCTGTGAAGTTCCATTTTTCACATTTTTCTAGAACATTTGTTATTTGTAAGATATTCCTGTTTCGAGATATAGCGTAGAAATCAAGTATCCCCAGTAATAAAGTATCTTCATTTTCCCCTTTACTCTAAATATATATGTTATGGGTTTACTAGATCCTTCGAGTCCATAAAGATATATTTTCTTTCTGAATGAATGTTGACCATTGGTAAGCATGAAATTATGAAAATGTATCCAATGACTAATATTTATCCAATAATTTCCTAAAAAAAAGGGCTCGAAAAAGTACTTTTAGCTGAAAATTAGAAAATGGCGCCTATAAGTATGCAATATATATAAGGTAGTAGAAAAACTTTAAAAATTCTTTTTGTGTCACACTTATAAACTGTGAAGTGAAAACTGATAGAACTTTAAGTACTTTGAATTGTTTTTTTGCAAATCCAGAGAACTAAGAACTAGAAGGATGGTCGCCTGAAATGGGCCTATTTGAGACTTTAAAAATGGTGACTAAAGGTACCATTTTTTTTATTAAACAATTTTTAAATTAGCTCTTTTTGAATGGCCTGAAGCATTCGAAAAAAGAATTTAAATAAACAATGTTCCAGTGTAGTTTCAGAATAAAATTTTAATAAAAGAGTTTTCCTCCAATTTCCCTCAAACAGTTTAACCGCAAAGCTCTGAGTGCTATCAACTAAATCTCTGAACGGTAATTTTTTTTTCGAAAATTTCCCATTCACTATTCTATTCCGTATCTATTCAACTGCTCCAGAAAATCCCATGTTGCATTAGCATTAGGAGGAGATTGCCCAGCCGAGGAGAAAATCTCGGAGAAAACAGTTCACCGGAACGAAATTCCCGTCTTGAACAAAAACAACAACAAATGATGAGTCCATCTGAGTAAAATCTACCGCCACCAAACACCCCTCCCCCGGGATGATAATGGCCCGGCCTGGTCTGGTCTGGGAAAGTCATTTCCCATGACGTGGTTCCGGTTTGAGCCGATCATTGTTTTTTTTTCTTTCGTTTCGTTGCTGCCTCTACTTTTCCCATTCTAAAGTTTTGCGGGGGCGCCCTAGAGAATGATTTTGCTAGCCGGGAATAGTAAACAATTATGCTATTACTCCACTAGGGTTCTCCACCTGTAAGAATAGGTAGACATACATAGCGGAGATTCTCCCAATTAGGGCTCTAAATCGCAGCCCAACGTCATATCTTTTCCGATGTGTGTTTCAACGTTTTGAAGAAGGCCCAGCCCCGAATGGTCGACGACTGGAATAGATTTTTGCGCATTTTGATTACATCTTAGCAGGGTCGGATCAAGTATTTAAAAAAATGTCTGGGTATAATGTTTTTTCGAAGGATTCTATACAGAGGTTGCCAGAATGTTACCAAAATGTTTTCGGGCCGGGCAAATCCGGGTTATTTGATTTAAAAACCTGGCAAAATCCGGGCATTGGTTTCGAAATTGACAACCAAAATTACTCAACAAAAATTAAAAAAAAAACTTGAAAAAAAAAATGTTTTGTCAATAAAACTTAACAGCAGAGACTTTCAAAAAATCTTTTATGATTATTTTTACAAAACTTGATCAAAAAATGTCGTTTTGGATGCATAATTTGAAAATTTAGCAACACAATTTGTTTTTATTGTTTGATTTGGAAAATAGAGTAAAAAAAATCCGGGCTTTTTTCAATGAAATCCAGGCAACCGGGCCGGACCGGACTTTTCCCAAGTTGTGTAATAAATATCCCGGCAAACACGGTTGCAACCGAGCAATCTGGCAACCTTATGCTACACACTGTTTAACATTTTTGGGATCATTGAAAAAAACTTCTCTAGTCGTCAGTTCTTCAAGTACACATAAAACCTATTTATTCCTCCAGAAATTGGTTACGAATCATGTTAAATCGGAAAATTTCAACTATAATTTGATTTTTGGGAAATGAAAAATCTTCGTACACTTCGTATTTCAAATTTTTCGACGTCGACTGAAAAGTTGGCGGTGCCAACTATGTCGTTATATCAGGCAAAAGTGAGCAATCACTAATTCAGAACGCAAAATATACTGAAAAAGTAAGCGATCCATGACCTAGAACGTTTATCAATGATAGTTATTTGAAAATGAAATAAAAGATTGAAAACATCCGATTTTCAAATCCGTATTTGAAAATTTAAATATTACGACAATCTGAAAATTAATGTCACAAATAAAAAAAATCAAAATCGAAAGAAAAAATTCTTAGCTCTTGCATATTTGGGGCAGTTCAAAAAATTCATTCATTGCATTTCTTTTTATTATCGTTTCGAAAACATATTGTCAATTGCATAATACATTTTATGCCTCTACTTCAATGAAGACTAAAGACAATGCACAGTGGTCCAGGATGGAAATTTATCGTGATCTATTTATCTTCAATCAATTTTTTTTTGTTAAACCTGACAGGCAAGATTCAAAAGATTGTGACTAATGCTTGATTTATTCGATTTAATTGTATACATAAAAGTTCTAGGTTGTTGAAGAATTTCTCAATAAGTACGGAAATTTTATTGACACCCTGTGAAAAATTTTTTTTTCTGTCTGTCTGTCTTTCTGTCTGTCTGCCTGTTACCCAAAGACCTGGAAACTACAGAACCGATTTGCATGAAATTTGCGGGCCGAAGAAGGTTCCTACAATAGTTTTTTTTTTTTTTTTTTTGGAAAAACGAACAAAAACACATACAGAGTATCAATGAAACTTCAATGAACCGGTTTCCTAGAAGAGATTCCTTCTTCTTTACGTACATCTTTCGATGATATAATGACTAGCATCTTACAAATCTCGCGCGAGCTTTCATTGCGTCGTATGAAACATCTTAAAAATTCACAGAAAACTGCTGCAAAAGTTAACAACACAACTTTAAAATTTGTATTTCCAATATAGAATATGTTGTCCAGGCTAAAGATATTCAAAATGGATAGATGATGCAATTAGTTTATGGCAATTTTTGTTTACATTTTATTTCATACGACGTAATGAAAGCTCACGCGGGAAATGCTAAAACCACCAACCCACAGAAAGTGTACTATATATGCCGCGATCAGGATTCGATCTCATGCCCGCTGACTTGGCGAATGGCGAACCGCTTTGCCCCGGGCTGCGTCTTCCAAACGAAATAAACATCAAATCTAATGTTTTGAGTTCGTCATGGTACATCTTCGTACCTGAAAATTATAACATTTTCAAAGGTGATGGAAAGTACTTAAGATCTACTAGAGATGGAAATCGCGTGTTAAAGTCCCGTCGGTGAGCCGTTGTATCTTTTTAGAAAAAAAAAATCTTGGTATTTTCGGCTCACATTCTTTCTTTCTTTGATATCCCACCTTTGAAAATGTAAAATCAAACATGTTTGGATAACTCATGAACTGATCATGCAAATGGAACGAAATATGTTATGGAAGTGTATTTGGTTACGGAGGGGGCTCCCATGCTATTTTTATTGCATAGCTCGAGATCTTATTGTGCAAGGGAAACCAAATTTGGGGTTTGTATACTTGAAAGGTTTATATGATCATTTGAGAACTTTCCCAACACCAAATGGGGAGATGGGAAAGGAGAGGGGAATTTCGTACCATTTTTTTTAGCATATCTCGAAGGGAAGAAAAACTTAGCACATGAAATCAATTTTGGCATGATAATGTTTTTGGGAATGAGAAATATTCCGTTGGTTATTCGGTACCCCTCCCTCATTTCAGTAGGAAGACAGGCCCCCTTATTCTGCGCCGCGCGTGAGGTGACGATAGTCGATTCGAGTCGGAGTCACGTGAGTCTTGTCACCTTATTCCCGAATCCGATGTGACAGAGCATACGATCTGTCACTCACGGTGACTACTAGATAAGAACTCAAAAAGTTCATTCTTAAAGACGTTTCTCACCTAAATCGACTACTGGAATCAGGTGGCTCGACTATCGTCACCTCACGCGCGGCGCAGAATAAGGGGGAGGAAGAAGGAGGGAAGATCCAATATATTAACAAGCAAAGTAAAACAAATTTGGTATCGGCAGGAGATTTAGTAATCAAACAAATGAAATAAAAAGTCACAATGACTATTTGAAACCCCTCCCTGCTTCCAGTGGGTATATGAAAAAGACATCTTTTCTTATAACTCGAGAGCTGATCAAGTAAAATTTCATAAAATTTGGTAGATGAGGGTATTTGAAATAGGGGGGCTGAGATGAAAAGAGAAAATACGCCAACGATCAAGCAAGTTGTGCAGCCGATGATAAAAATTGTGTTGAATTGTTTCTTATTCGAGGCAAAGAAAAAAAGGAAGAATTTTTCGACTTTGGAGCGGTAATGATCTAAATTCCCCAACTCTTTGACTTCACAATAATTTGAAAAAATTTACACATATTTTCTCTCTCTCTCTCTCTCTCTCTCTCTCTCTCTCTTTCTGAGCACTGGTTTCTCTTATTTTAGCTCAAATTTACTCATTTTCCCGCACAATTGGACTCTATTTAACATAATTTCAACCAATGGATACTAGACTGCCCCAAATTTGTATGGAAAATTCAAAGCCTGTGAAATGTTATTCGCTGCAGGCTGAAATTGATCCTAGCCCTAGTGCAAGATCTCATGCCAAATTTGGGCCAGATCGGATTACAGGAAGGGGTCGCACAACGAGCCTGAAGTTTGTATGGGATATCGAGACATTTTGTTAGGGAGAAACATGAAAAACCAGTTTTTCATCAATAACTTTGGTTCCCGTCGGCCGATTTCAAAAACGGTTTTTCTTTATGCCTAAATTATGAAAAATATTTCATCCCAAGACTGCACTTCAATAAGAGTTAAGATTAATAAGGTATTAGGCTTCAAAAATGGGCTAACTTTTTTAACTGTGGTATTCAGCACTGTTAATGAGGCGTCAATATGTTCGACCGCCTCGACTCATTAACAGTGATGAATACCATCCTAAAAGTTAGCCCATTCTTGAAGCCTAATAACTTTCTTATTTTGACTCTAATTGAAAAGCAGTCTTGGGATGAAATATTTTTCATAATTTAGGCTTAAAGAAAACCGGGAGCGTTGAGCGTTGAGCGACCCTTTCCCGTGATCCGATCTCGCCCAAATTTGGCATGAGTTCTTGTACAAGGTCAAGGAACTATTTTAGCCTGCAGCTCATAACTTTTTCAAAAGGCGGGTCATTTGGGGCACTCTAATGGATACTCAACGTGCGTGACAAACTTTTGCTCATATTATGGCGCTCCTGGTGGACGGACTATAAGTTCTTGGCGCCAACGTTTCGGGAATTTTGTCAATTTCACGTGTGTATTTTTGACATTCCGCAAATTGACTGTACTTTGGAAACAATCAACATGGTCCAGCGAAGTGGCAAAAATGTGCACAGTTAAATATATTTTAGTCTGCATTTAAGCTAGCTGAACAGCAAAAATTACCCAGAGAAACCATATGGTGCGTTATCAAACGGTAGAAGGAACTATACCAAAAAGAGTGTCTCCACAAACGAATTTTTCCGTTCATTTGATCCCACGATTGCCCGGGATGCAATGGCTTTTACCAATTATATGTGAAGCAAGCTTTATATGGTATTCTGTACTCATATATTTTTAGCTTGAATTTGTACTGTGTGTTGCCATAATCGAACGGGGTCTGTAGCACTTATTTGAACGAACAAATGTGATTGCATTATGCTGCAAAAATTGGATCAATATGAGAAAGGTTTTTCACTATCGATAGAAGTTGATTTGGTAGACTTCAGGTTATTCATCAAATCTAGTAAATTTTCAGCGTGTAGCTGTACCGTTGGACGTTTGTTTCAAATTAAGTTCAAAATGATGAATGTTGCTCGAGCTTTCTATCTTTTCTTGTGGTGGTTTTTTATTGAAATTGTATGGTTTTACATATTCTTTGTTTTTCACTTCTAAAGTAAGGTTTTCTTAAAAACTCTTCATTAAATTCAATTTTATTTTGTTGATGTCCATGTTTTAGTAATCTTTCAATCAGCCTTATCCGTATACAAAGGTAGAACAATAATTTTCCTCACTGATCATGACCTATATATCCAAATTAGGCAGTGTAATTTTCCAAAAATTTTGCTCATTTTATTATGTTCGGGAAATCTCGAGATTTTTATCTCGTTTCACGGGATTCGAGAATTCCCATAATTGTTTGGTTCCTGGGAATTCTCGGTCGGTCAAACCCGTGGAAATTTTAATTCCGTCTAAATTAAGGTTTCCAGAATTTTATTCCGTCTAAATTAAGGTTTCCAGAATTTTTTTCACTACCATCCGGGCCTAGCAATTCCGGGCATTTTTTCAAAAAAACCTGGCCAAATCCGGGCATGGATTTCAATTTTTCAAATCCAAAAACCGGGCAAAAACCGGGCAAAATTTAGGTGTTATTATAAATAAAAGCAAAAAAAAATGGAAAAAAAATCGAAATTAATATTTTATTAATGTAATTGCAGACTTGCAACAACTTTTTGGAACACTTAAATATTAAAAGGTTTATAAAAGTAAATCAGCCAAATTATTTGAAACAATCGTTGAAAATTTCCATACCGATAATCGATTTTGCTGAAACGTACTCAAAAACTTTATTTTTTTTGGTTTCTTTGTGAAGATTGTTAAAAAATCCGGGCAATATCTGGACTTTTTTCACGATATCCGGGCAACCGGGCCGGACCGGACTATCTCGAAATTTCGCATCAAATATCCGGGCAAACCCGGATAAAACCGGGCAATCTGGCAAGCTTAGTCTAAATAGTGTTAAGATTTTATTTAAAACTATGTAAAAATATAACAAAAGTTGAAAAATTTCATTAATTTTAATAATTTTCAAAGGAGAAGCAAAGAACACCTGATCAACTAGTCAACAAAAAAACATAATTTATTTGGTTCAAATATTGATAAAAACTGTTGATTGCAGAACCTGTTAAGAACATATTGATGTTGATGTTAGTGCTCCAGGAACAATTTTTTCACTGACTGATAGTATATAACATCAGAAAACTAATTATTTCAATGAACAGAATGAATTCCAGAATAATTAGTTTTCATGTACTAAGGCTGCACCAGAAATCATCGATATTGTCTTGTTTTCAAAATAAAATGTAGACATAGGCAAAATTCAATACATAAAATTCGAGGAAGAATGACCTTAACGGGTTAAACTCCTATCAAAAAAGAAAAAAAAATACATAAAATTGTGCACTTTTCGGAAAAAAACAATCGATTTTTGAAGACTTGTATCTCTTAAATAAAAATATCTAGGTTAAATCTAAATAATTGAACTGGGGATACTCAATAAATTTAAAATCTGTTTTCAGTTTTCATGTAGATCAACTAGTCATCAAATATCAATTTCGCTCAAATTTTATCACTATAAAATTTCCACCCGCCATATCACGAAATTTAGATGTAAAAGATAAAATCTAACGAATGATTCGAGATCAGGACGCCAAAATCTTTCAAAGTAGGTTAATAAAACATGAGTTTCTAAATCGCTGTTCCCTTATGTTATTAACTTGTATTTTTATTAATTAATGGCATAAAAACTCTGTTGAAAGTAGAAAAATAAAGTTTATCTATACTTTTAGACTGTGACCTACGTATCTAGACAAAAATAAAAATAATTTAAGGAAAAAATACTTTAAAATTCCTCATATAAGTTCATTTTATTTTATATTTAAATAAATCATCAAATTTCAGACAAAATCATTCGAAGAAGCTACAATAAGCTTGCGAAAGTGCACGGCTTCATCCGGGTTTGCCAAAAGATTTAATATAAAATTTGGGAATGGTCCGGCCCAGCCCGATTGCCCGTGTTTCATTGAAAAATACCTGGATTTATTCACTTTATTTTGTAAATCAAACAAAAAAAAAGCAATTTGTGATGTAACTTTTTTATTTATGCATCAAAAACGAAATTTTTTTAGCAAGTTAAAAAAAATAATCATGAGTGGTTTTAAAATCTGCCGACCAAGGCCGTGCGAACGGGGGGAGGGGGGTTAGTGGTTTAACCCCCCCCCCTCCCCATGAAGATTTTCTCCAAGTTAAATTTTCGAAAAAGCAAAGAGAAATAACTTGACCTTTAAAGGTGTTAAATAAGTGTTAATAAGAAAGTCAGAAATTTTTTTCGCCTCCGGCGGTTATTTGTCTTAAATCACCCTAGGCTTGAGACATTTTATTTTACGACATTACATACATATGATAAATCTCCGATTGCTGCGTATATGCCGTTGTCGAATTGAAACTAGTTATAAATTGTTGTTAATCTCGATTTGCAATTCAACCAACCATTAGCATTGAAAATCTAAACTTGACATAAAAAAAAACTCTACCTCGTCTTTAAAATGGGTTTTTATTCAGAAGTGTAACAAAACAAATTCAGACTTTGAAACATTTTAGCTTCAAAATTAATTCATCGAATACTTATTTTATTCGTCAATAAGTTGGAAGCCATGTATCATCACTCACGATGGTCATCAGAATAAGCAAGTTAAAATCTAAAACCTAGTATTATCTACTTTTTTTTTATTAAAAATTTTGATTAACAAAAAAATGTGCTGATATGAAATATTCTTCAAGAAACAAATATCAGTCTCAATTTTCTTTTGTGTTTTTTGTTGTTCTAAGTGCTGAACATAACATACAAAACTTTTGCAATTATTTTAAAATCATTGAAAAAAAAAATTTTTGTATTATTTAGACAAAACTTTAAAACAAAACACAAGATCTAAAAATAAAGGTACAAATCAATTATCAACTTTCCTCAAGACTTCAAGTAATTTTGAATTCAGTGAAAAAGTTATAGAGGTTTTCAATTTGTGTACTTTTTCCCATGTTTAATAAAGTTTTAAACCAAATAAAATTTAAATTATTTTTAAAGCAAAAATTTAATTGGCTTGCAGTTTTGAATAAATTTAGTTAAATGTATTATTTATTTTAAACTTTATTCAGTTATATCAAAAATACTTGTAATGTAATTTATCTTTCCAAATTCTTTTTAAACTGTAGAATTGAACTTTTTAGATCATGCATCATCATATTGGAATATTTTTCCTTAATTAAATTAAATGGGTATAGTAAACAAATTCAGAATTAGATTTTCATTTGTAACCGTTGATTTGTTACTTCATCAGTTATTAATGATTTATTTTGCTTAAAACTGATACATTTTATATTTTATAACTCCATATCACCAAATCACAAGGCTATAGACAAAATTTGACAAAAAATTCGAGTTCTGGACGCTTAAATCTACCAAATCAATCATTTAATCATAGGCATCAAAATGCAGTTCATTTTGCAGTTCAAAAGCAATTACATTATTTTTAAAATGATTTGACGAGTTCAATGAAAAAAAATCCCTTTAAAATTAAAAAAAACTAATGTTTTCTCTTCATATTTTGTTTAAATTTTCAAAGATAAAAAACCGAATAAAACTATTTTAATTTTACGAAATATTTGTCTTAAGTTTGTCTTCTTTTTTCAAATCTGAAATTTTGTGTGAAAACATAATCTTCTTTGAAACAAAATGTTCAATAGGAAAAACATAGTTTCCACCTTATGTCCTTTTTAGGGCCCAATATTCCAATTGATAGCGTCAAAATATTCAGATCTTAAAATTTTAAACTTTAAAACCTTTGATTGAAAAATTATAAAATTTCTCATTAAATTTAATAATGTTTTTATTATCAATCATGATTTAAATTAATCTCATCTATAATTGATTTGATTCGAAGAAACAACTTTCAAGTTAAATTTAAATGCGCAATTTTAACTAGATTTGTATTATTTTTTGCTTTGAATATTCACAACAAAACTTGGAATTCATTTTTTTTTTATTTTATTAGTTTCTTTTTGATCATTTCCCAATCTGTAATTTGACAGTATAATTCAACATGTTGTATTAGAAATATATGTTTAAAGTTATCATTTTGAACTCCAGAACTTTTTTTGCCTTTTATTTTAATTTGTGGACGATTTTTGATATTGAAAGGGATTTATCTTTCACTTTGATCACTGGCAGTCTTGAAATGATTTTTTTTTTCTTAATCAAGAATTCACATTTCTAATCGTGATAATTTTTTTTTGAAAAATTCAAGATACTACAGTGGATTTTTTAATCAACCCTACCATTGAAAATGAAAAAAAGAAATGTTAAATAAGATGAATAATAAATGACACTCATTATAATTTTTCCAACATTTTTTTATCATGGTTATTTTTTACGTGATCTGACATTTATTTGCAATTTCATTTTTTTTTATAATCTGGTGTTATATTTTATGCATTCTTTATCTGTGCAATAGTTCTTATTTTCGAAGCTTTATTCAAAATTTTGATTAGCATTCCTTTTTGGTGTTTCAGAAATATTGATTTCAAATTTGATATCTAGACTGCTTAGAATTTATTTTCAAGCTAATTTCTAGTTCAGAATAAGGATTATCATTTTGAATGGTTCATCAATAACTTATCGGAAGTAGCATTGGCTTGGAACATTCATTTTTAAAATTATGAATTTTATTAGTATAATTTATAATTTTTTGAGTTTGTGTGATAATTATAAGTAAGAAAATGACTTAGACTTAATTCTTGTGTGTTTTTGGTATTGTTATTATTTTTGGCTAATTTTGAATTTCTAAACCACCATGGAAGGATCCTTCGCACGGGCCTGCTGCCGACAAGTCTTGATGAAACATTTTTTTTGTGAATTTTTGTTTTTTAATTTTTGTAGATGTCAATTTCGAAATGAAATGCCCGGAGTTGGCCAGGTTTTCACATATAATTATCCGGGTCCGAGATTTACTAGATTTACTTTTGTTGCATCTCAGCCCAGACTAGAAACTGAATAATTAAAATATTAATTCACAAAATTTTGGTGATTGTCTGAAAAATATTTTAACACCAACAGTGTTGGTATAGGATAATTAAACCAACATGAAGTTTAAAGGTAATATGTTAAAATTTGTACATGTATTGACCGATTATTAAAGATTATAAGTTAAAAGACTAGCTTTGGATGTGCTAATAGTTTAGCATAGTTATCATCATCATTTTGCAATCATTAAATCATAACTTATTATGCCTCGTTTGACGGTATCCTCCATAGCCTTCCCTTAAATTCAACCCTGCTCCCAAAAGTTCCAAGAGTGGACTTCTCTAGTCGGCCCACAGAACTTGGAGACGTTTTGCTGTTTCTGCTGCGGACAAGTACTTTTTCCGATTCGTTGAGTACTCAGTCAATCGAAGTGCCGCCTGGCTGACTTGGCCCTCTATAGCAGCAGGCATCTAGCCAGATTCTGCTGAAAAGCCACGCTGAATTTGTTTGGCCCCGAGCTAGCCCATCAGCGAAGAAACCACAAACATCTCTTCCAGCAACGCTCCGGGTCATCAATGGTCGTCAAATGGTTCCGAATCTCTGGCGGACGACGATTCCGATCGCCACGGTGTGCACGATTTGACGGAATCTTCCGGGAGATGAAATGCGGCACTTTATCAACAACATAACATCAGCATCCCTCGGGCATATTCTAGCGTGAAAATCTTTACGCAAGACTTAACGCGCCACCGCCGTAGATACGCATCAGCATCTAGCGATTTCCAGCCACTCATGGGTGAAACAAGTGATCAAAAAGCATACGACTTCACAGGGGATTTACCATTTGGACCAGCATCATCCGATTGGTGGAAGAAAAAAACAATTCAATAAAATTACCGATTCTTTCCAAAATATTAAAAACTACTAGATATTCTTCTTCCTCTGCTAAAGGTCATAAAGAGTGTCAAGAATTCCATTCCCGGGAAGACCTCGCGCTCTCTGATTAATCCCGTGAAGCGGTCCTAACTGTTTTTACTGTGCAAATACCTTGACTGCGAAATGCACAACAACAAACATCTTTCCTAGCAGAAGAAGGGGAAAATAAATTTTCGAACGGGGATTCAATTCCAGAAGCGCGACCATCCGGAGACGATTAGTTGCTGCTCTAAGTGTTGTTGCAACGTTAAGTTCTTTGGGGAGCTTTGCTGCAGAAGTACGTGTTTAAATTGTGTTTCAAAGTTTTAGCTTCTCAGCATGATTTTATTTAAAAAAAGCTCAAATTGTGCCCAAATTTATTCAATTTATTTGCTAAATAAAACAAAAAAAGTGTTTTGTAAAATTTTTTCATTCATGCATCCAAAACGGAGCTTTTTGAGAAAGTTTTATAAAAATAATCATGAATGGTTTTTTGGAAGCCAAAAACCAAATCTATTGATGAGTTTTTATGATTTTATTTCAAGTTTTTATTTTTGATTTTTGTTGCGTCATTCCTGAGTTTAAATCAAATTTGTCCGGATATTGCCGGGCTTTCGGTCGACAATTTTAAAATCAAATTCCCGAATTGGCCGGATTGACAGATTTTTCGGCAAAACAACCAAGATTTGTCCGGCTCGAATACGTGCTGAAAAAAAAATTCTGGAAATCTTAATGTTGACACAATAGATTCCTCACGTCCGGCAAAGATATTGACAGGAGAAAATCTGACTGTTATTTTCTATGATTTTTACCATTTTCTTCTCTTTATTAGATTTTAATGATTGATATATTTTTTATAAAGGAGTTCGAGTTAAAACGACAGTATGTAATAGAATGTAACGAACTAATCTGAGAGCCTATTTAACATTTTACAAATATTTAATCTAAAAACCGGACAATGTCTAAGCAAATTTGAAAAAAAACAAGATAAAAATTTAAAAAAAACTATATTAAATTCCTGTAAATTCACTGTAACACTTATCGACACGCATATCAGAATGCTAAAAATTAACTGGAACTTTTCCTAGCACATAGAAACGAAGAAACAGGCTAGATAAAAGAGAGTGAATGAAAAAAAAAAAGGCTTAAACTTTGCACCGGTCGTTGCTTTTCGTGGGAGGAAATCTTGGCCGGTGGGAACTTTTCTCGGTCTCTCTTCCAGCTCCCCCATTCGTTCGTTTGTTGTTGTTCTATTATTTTCAAATTTATTAATAAGAAGGAGGAAAAAAAACCTAGGCAGCAACAACAGCGCAAGTTCATAGTAAAACGGGAAGCGAAAGATATTGCAATAAAGTTTTCCGCTTCCCGGTTTCTTCCTACAAAACTGAGCCTAGGTGAACGAAATTGGATGCGGTTCGATGGTTTTCTTGAACGGACCCCGAATCTTTTGCTGCTGCCCCTAGAACCTCATAGGTTGGGTTCATTTAGTGCTTCGAGGGCGCTGTTTCGGTCTCGGGGTCATAACTTGTTGACTTAGGAAGGTCTCTAAATGGTTGCGGTTCAGGTCACGCGTTTGGTATTGTCGTTTTTTTTTTTTGTTGTATTAAGCAGGTGAGAACTGAATCAGTATAAAGATTCCGTTACACTGTACTGAATTAACACTTAAACGGGATCAATAAAATAGAATTTTCGCTTCAGGGTTTGTAGTAATACGCTAAATTATAGAATTTTTTTTATAAATACAAGATTTTAGGCTTAAAATGATAACGAAATTTCAGATTTTTATTCATAACACTAAATAGTAATTGCTTTTGGAAGATTTTTACATCCTTAGTTCGAATCATTAGTCAGATTTTATCTATATCAGCTCTTGTTTTGGTGATATAACGTGTGTTAATAGGCTGAGTCGATTTGGGATTATTTTTGAATTTCTCAAAC
This sequence comes from Uranotaenia lowii, assembly GCF_029784155.1. Classification (NCBI taxonomy): domain Eukaryota; kingdom Metazoa; phylum Arthropoda; class Insecta; order Diptera; family Culicidae; genus Uranotaenia; species Uranotaenia lowii. Next base: position 189,004,382 of record NC_073692.1, on the reverse strand, counting down.
CCTAAGATCTAAGAAGCTTCGTTTTGGTTCAAAACTCATCCATGATTTTTTGAATAATTTCTAAGGAACGTTAACATGAGTAAATTTGAACTTTTTGGTTTGTATAGGAAAATTGAATATTTTGTACTGAAAAATCAACAGAATTTTTGTTTCTTCTTTGAAACCGAGCCTGCTTATTGTTTCTGTGTCAATTTATTGATCCTCCAAAGGAAATTGTCCACTAAACAACTTTGTCGAGACCACAACTTTTTATCATATTAGGCAAAAAAGTTATTAGCTGTTTAACAGGGGTATGTATTATAGCATTGATTAACAATAAATTCAATAGACATCACTGCTTGTGCCTCGCAAAGCATTGCATGAAAAGTAGTCATGCAATACCTCGCTAAATAAAAAAAAAATAAAGATATGATCACACAACCACTTAAAAAACGCTGCACTTTAATTTTTTCACTTACATAAATACAAGTGATGACATCTGTTGATTTACCTGCAAATGAAAAAAGAAAATATTAGTTATGAATAACGAAACCAATATTAACCATTTGGAAAAAAATTGAAACCCTCAAAGTCAAAGTGCATTCAGGCTATTGAAAAAACACGCTTTAAAATAAGTTATGTTTTTGAAATCTAGATTTCATACAACTAAGTAGGGAGTGAAAAAGAAATAAAAGGTATAGTAATTTAAGGCTGCAAGATTGACTAAAATTTCCAATTTTCCGATATCGAAAATGGCAAGAATGACCAAAATAACGAAAATGACAAAAATGACAAAAATGACAAAAATGACAAAAATGACAAAAATGACAAAAATGACAAAAATGACAAAAATGACAAAAATGACAAAAATGACAAAAATGACAAAAATGACAAAAATGACAAAAATGACAAAAATGACAAAAATGACAAAAATGACAAAAATGACAAAAATGACAAAAATGACAAAAATGACAAAAATGACAAAAATGACAAAAATGACAAAAATGACAAAAATGACAAAAATGACAAAAATGACAAAAATGACAAAAATGACAAAAATGACAAAAATGACAAAAATGACAAAAATGACAAAAATGACAAAAATGACAAAAATGACAAAAATGACAAAAATGACAAAAATGACAAAAATGACAAAAATGACAAAAATGACAAAAATGACAAAAATGACAAAAATGACAAAAATTACAAAAATTATAAAAATTACAAAAATTACAAAAATTACAAAAATTACAAAAATTACAAAAATTACAAAAATTACAAAAATGACAAAAATCACATAAATGACAAAAAGCACAAAAATGACAAAAATCACAAAAAAGACAAAAATCACAAAAAAGACAAAAATTACAAAAATTTAAAAAAACAACAAATATTACAAAAATTATAGAAATTACAAAATTGACAAAAAAAGAGAGAAATTAAAAAAAAAATTACAAAAATAACAAAAAATCACAAAAAATAGAAAAAAGTGACAAAAATGACAATTATGACAAAATTGATAGAAATGACATTGGAGACAAAAATTACAAAAATTACACAAATGACAAAATATATTTACAAATTTAACATAACATATTGACAAAATTTATTAAACATATTAATAAATTGGATGAAACTGACCAAAATTTTCTTAGTCGATAGATTTGGCCAAATTGACTAAATTCACAAAATAAAAAAAAAATGACAAACTTGACTAAATTATCTGTTTGACAAAATTGAAAAAAAATATTTTTTTGAAAAAATTGCAAAATATGGCCTCATTGAAAATATTGACATTTCAAAGGTGTCAAAATGATTAATACCTGTAGTTTATTCGATCGATTATTATACCCTACAGTTGTAGTTGTAATTTTTCCCTATTATTTTTTAAATATATTGGCTTTCTTAACTTGAGAGGTTGAATCGAGTTTTTTTTTATTAAAGCTTCCAAAACAAAATTATTTGAGCATGTTTCATAATAATAATCATGGAAGGTTTTTTGGAAGCCTTAAGGTCGATTGAAAATCTATCGGTGAGTTTTGATGAAAACATATTTTTAACAATATTTTTCTCGATTTTTGTTAAGTTATTTCTGGGTTTTGACAAAATTTGTCCGAATATTGTCCTGATTTTTGTTCGTCAATTTTTACATTAAATGTCCGGATTTTAATAGGTTTTTAAATAAAATTACCGAAATTTGTAAGGCTCGGATAAGTGCTGATAAATTTTTAGGCAACCTTATTTTGATTGCATTAAATAAAGATTTTAATATGAAACACTGTATGGGTTTTGATGCTTTAAACTGAATTAATTTTCACTGTTACTTTGAGGGGCCTCAATTATAATATAATCCATTTGTAGATTAATTTGATAATTTTGATTTGAATAAAAAAAATGATATGTAATGTTTAATAAACCTCAAAGTTTTCTGGAAATTCAGAGATGCAGTAAAGATGACTTTATAACTCACGTATGAAATTCGAGAATGCAAACTTTTAAATGTTTGGTTTTGCTTCTAACTTTACACTACACATAAGGTTGCCAGATTGCCCGGTTTTATCTGGGTTTGCCCAGATATTCAACACAAAATTGACAAAAGTCCGGCCCGGCCCGGTTGCCCAGATTTCAGTTGAAAATGACCGGATTTTGCCCGAATTTATTCACTTTATTTACCAAAACAATAAAAAAAAAAACAAATTGTGTTGTAAAATTGTTTATTTATGCGTCTCAAACGAGTTTTATAAAATAACCATGAGAAGTTTTGAAAGCGTAAAAAACTATTTAAAAACTGTTGATGAAAAAAAATTTCGTTTTTTTCCTTGATTTGTGTTGAGTAATTCCTGGATTTGGACCAAATTTGCCCAGATATTGCCCGGATTTTTGGTCGACATTTGTGACCGTTCACTATGTTACGGCCACGCTTGCAAAGGTGCACCCAGGGGAGCTGACCAAATCGTTTATTTAGGTTAGGAGTATAGGGTAGTTTTAAGGAAATTTCACAGCATATATACAAATTAAAATCGTAATTAAAACTTCTATAAATAAATAAATAATTAAACAAGTGAAATTTCATAAGAAAAGCTAAAAACGGAGCAGGAGAAAGGCACAATTAAATAAAATACACAACACACATGTCAGGTACTGTGAACAGCCTTCTACAACACTACACGAACCACGACACACCCCTGAAAACTCCAGGAGTCGTCTAAAACAATTTAGACGAGTCTGGAGGAAAATCTAGGAGGAGGGAAAATTGTGTTGAGCAACTTCCTCTTCCACTTGGATCGAGACCTCGAGGCAGCTAACACCCAAAAATCTAAGCTGCAGTGCAGAAAGTTATACTTTTATAAGTGTCTCGCGCGGTATTACGGGACGTCTTTACCCGTCGCGTGAATCCGAGTGAAAAGAGACTGAAGCCACGATAGCGCCAATTACTATCGGGCACAGCCGGAAAAACTACCCAAATTTACCGAATCCGGGTTGAGGGACCTGTTCTCCATGTTGGGCTATTCCACGAGGTTGAGACTGGGACCGCGAAAGCGCCAAGGTCTATCGGGTCCAGAAACGGGAACAGAAGGGACTGGAAACTAGGAGCAGGGAGTCCTTCTATCGGGCAGAATCGAACTGGTAAACCGAGTCGACTGTCACAGGACCAAGGCCGTTGGAGGTTCCAAGAGGTACCGTGGTTGTAGAATCGGTGCACACATGTGTCTCTGAAGTCTGGAGTTTGGCACCGAGGTACCGAATTCCCCAGTAGAGCGTGGGTGGTCTTACCCGCGGTGACCACGGACGGTGGTACTAGACCAAGCAACGGAGAGCCAAGGCAAGCAGCAGCGCGCATCGACGGGCCTTTACACGACACACCACACACTAAAACGTAAGTCTAATATTGGAAAATCAGTTAGGGAACAAGCGCAGGTTAGGGATTCAGGGAAAGTGCCAAAAAGTAAAGTTAGCCTAATAAATGGTTTGGTTCCGGCACTCTAACTCTGAGTTTTTACTTGGGCTAGTGAGCCGACCCTGGGTGTTCCTTTGAAGAGTCCATGTGACTGAGCGGGCTGTAGCATAAGGGATTGTTACACATTTTGGAATCAAATGCCTGGATTTTGCCAGGGTTTTAGATGAAAATAGCCCGGATTTCCGGCCCGGGTACGTGCTGAAAAAATTCTGGCAACCTTAACTTAACACTTTCTTTTGCATTTCAAATTGATAATCTTTCTTTTTTTTTTGGTTGCTAAGTCAATACGACATTCAAACGCGCTTATCAGAACTTTTGAAATGCTAAACTTTAACTCCATATTTGTGGATTCTAAATATTTAAGTGGTAAATATATTCTCAAAACAAATTTTGAGTGCTTTTATAATGTTATCGAAATAAGATTCGATTATATATTCAACAACGATTTTATCTAACCGTTATACTTACACACATAGAAGAGGTTGAAAAAACCAACAATTATCTGTACCAAAAATGCGCTAGAAAGTGTAATGTACCAAAGATGATTGGAAAAGTACTACTGGCATAAAGACTAAAGTTCCCAAGCAAAATTATGCTTGGCCACTAAATTGCATCCTATTAGATAATTCATCCCAAAAAAACATAGTGAGAATCGAACTCACCGCAACATCTTTTCTCGGCTTGCCAGCCGATATCTTACCCAGTGCACCATCTGAGTCGGTTAGCAATCGAAAGTTTATCATTTCTGCCACCGCTGATTACCGATTAAAATCGCACTTTAGAGTGTCCCATTATGTCTAAGCACGATTTAAAATGAACAGTTTAAACATAATTTAGGAGCAAATCAATTTTTTTCACTTTAATGTTCTTTATTGTCATTTTTTACATTACATCAAGGAAAAAAGTAAATTTGAGTCAATCGTTGGCCAGTGATCTAATTTTTGATCGACGACTGCTCATTAGCTCCAGCATAGAATGATTTGCGATGATTTTGACATCAGTCTTTTGCAAAGTTTTTGATAGAATCTCAAGGTTTCGAAAACAATTTTGGTGTGGGCCTATAAGCAATCACAATCGGTCTCGCTAGAGGACAATTTTGAGGATTCATCTTATCCGTTTATTTTTAGTTTTTAGGGGTGATCCTTAATTTATGGCTGGAAGTGTATGTGCAATTTCAAATTAACTTAGAAGTTTAATTGTAACATTTCTGAATATAAAATTCTGCTTCAAGTGTGAGGCATGTTATAGTTTCCTGATTATAAATATTGAAGTCAGTTTCAAGAACAATTGGACTGTGCAGCGTAATGACTCTCGGAAGAAAGTTACCGAAGCGTGTTGAGGAAAATTCTTCCCTTCCATAAGACAGGTGCCTTGATTTTTCGGACCCAGAATAGCACATCTCTGCCATCTCTGTGGTCCCAGCAAATCAGCAACAACCCCAGCGATTCGATGACCGGATAGGTGAGAGAAAGGCATGGGGATTGCTAGCAGAAGTACTCACACAATTTTCATTTCAATAGACGAAAAACCGTTCGTTTTCCGCCAAGTTTCGCCATGGGAAATGAGCATTGGTGGCAAACACGCGGTCATTATCATTAGATGGGGGAAGAGACCCCATCGGATTCCGCCCGCAATTTCCCCCCGGGGCTGGAAGTTCCTATCAGAGTCCGTCCGTCAGTCCATCACACTGGGTTGGGTACCGTCAAAAGGGGCATCATGCAACAGCGGGGTTCGATGCAACATTTATATAACACTACATTGAATCAATTTTTAATTTAATGTATTGTAATAAAGTTATCTTTTAATGATAACAAAATGATGATGACATAATTTCTCGCATCTCAAGCTAGTTGTCTTAAGTTTTTTATTTTTATGTAAAATTTGAAAAATCGAGTAATAAATGTACAAATTTTAACATTTTTTGAGGCCGAAAAAAACTTTACCCAGTATGACGGATCGGCTTGATAAAATTACCTACAAACTTTTTACAGGTTTCCTCATATTATACCAACATTGTTTCTGTAAAAATATTTTTCGAACAATCACCCCATTTTTTTAAATGAATATTTTTAATATTCAGTTAGGTGTCGGGGGTTAAATGCAACAAAATGCAAATCAAAGAAATACCTTGTAAATCTCGTTTCCAAGTGTTGGAATATGAATGTTTTGAATCACGCGTTTGTAAACATTTAAATTTCATTCATCCAAACATTTATTTTTATGATTTCAGGTTTTAGAATTTTTCGTAGTATTATTTACCCCTAAGTGTATGCAGCATCCTTAATTTCAGAAAAAATGTGAAAATTTGTTTTTACAGACCCAAAAACTACTGCAATTGGTGTTGTCATGCGTAATTGTCTTTAAGACATCGCAAATTTATTAAAAATTATGAATTTTCGTACGTGTTCATAAGATTCTTCATTAAAAACAAAGTTTGTTGCAAGTTACCCCATTTTCTAAGAAGGGTGAAAATTGCATGTTTTTAGAAAATTAAAAATAACTGGAGAAACCAATAATTTTTTTAACTACGCCAATTTGATGTCCCAGCATCCTTAAAACTTTTGATGCATAAAGGATACGATTAACTGTGAACATAAGTCTTTTAGAAGCTATTGAAGTTGAAAATTGTTGCATGTTGCCCCAGTTGACGGTACTAAACTTACTTAGCCCAGCCAGTGTTGGGGAACGAACGAAAAGTTGCAAGGTGGGCTCTTGGGCTGTCTCGATCCAAAGTATCTAATAGATTCAAGTTCATGTTGCCATTTGATTGCAACACCCGGAAAGTCTCTGAGTCTAGAAAGATGGATTCGGTTCGTGGCCTGTGATAATGACGAAATCGGCAAACTAGCTGCGTTCCAGGTTATGATTCTGAGTTCTGAGTAGTAACAAAAAACGATAGGAACAATTGATATTGACTAGCTTCCCTATTTTAATTCTAGTTAACCAAGGAATAATAAAATCTCACTCTTCAATATGTATAAGAAAAGAATAGAATTGGATTGGAAATACTAAGCTAAACGCTTACTAAAAAGCGAATGAAAGCACACTAACTTTATTTAACGCACCATAATTAACCAGTTACTCACAATTCCTTTCTTCGCTATAAAAAAAAATGTCAACAGCTAATTATACAAAAATAATTCTAATATGTAACCTTAAAATTTGAATAAAGTCATACTAGGTAAAATTAAAAGCAAAGCCAAGTTCCATATGAAAGCAAACGTTACAATTTCAAATTCAATCAGAAGCAATTTGATTTGTTCCTTATTTCTTGGCAAAGCTAAAAAAAAGTTCCATCATTCCTCGAACTGACTGAAAGTCAATAAAGATTTTAGTAATAATCATTTCTACCCACCAGTTTATTTTTGCGGTAAGGACCAGGATAAAAAGAACCACATTCTTTAACTGTGTAAATCGGTGAAAACGTTTATTTAAAAAATCAAATTAAATTTCTTTTTCAAGTTTAATTAGTATACAATTCAGGAAAACTATTCAGTTAGACTTCCGCTTTTTCAAATCCGAATTACCGGGCCTTACGCTTAACCCCTGCCATCAGATTTTGTACAGCCACTTTGTCCATCTTCTTCGCCGCAGAAAGCCAGTTTGCCTTGAACTGCTGCTCGTCCTTAGCAGTTTTTTTTTGGTCTTCTTTAGGGTCCGCTTGACAATAGCCCAGTATTTCTCAATTAGGCGGAGCTCAGGCGTGTTGGGAGGGTTCTTGTCCTTGGGAACCACCTGCACGTTGTTGGCGGCGTACCACTCCATGGCCTTTTTACCGTAATGGCAAGATGCCGAATCCGGCCAAAACATTACGGAACAACCGTGTTTCTACAGGAAAGGCTGCAAACGTTTATTATAACACTCTTTCACGTAAATTTCTTGGTTGACAGTCCCAGAAGCTATGAAAATAATGCTTTTCAAGCCACAGGTACAGATGGCTTGCCAAACCAGATATTTCTTCGCGAATTTTGACAGTTTTATGTGCTTGAAAATATCTGCTATCTTTCTCCTTCCTTTTGCCGTATAAAACTCCTGTTCCGGAAGCTGCTTATAGTCGGCTTTGACGTAGGTTTCGTCGTCCATTACCACTCAGTCAAACTTCGTCAGCATGGTCGTGTACAGCCTCCAGGATCGCGCTTTGGCCGTCGTATTTTGTTTATAATCGCGATTTGGAGTCACTTCCTTCTTGTAAGTCGATAGTCCGGCTCGTTTTTTGGCTCAATGTACGGTTGTAGACGATACACCCAGCTTATTTGCGGCATTTCGGAGAGAGAGGTTAGGGTTTCGCTTGAAACTACCGGCAACTTTCTCGATTTCCCCCCGATCCAGACTTCCTGGCTGTCGACAAACGTTCCCCAAACACTTTAATTACATTTGTAACGGTTGCTGGGGATGAGGGGTGTTCAGGTTTTTTAAATACAAAATTGAAAAAAATACCTCAAGTTGATATTGACCAGATTTTGACCGTATCGACCTTTACTTCACTCGTCAGTCCTCGTCTTCGACCCAAGAAGCCAAATTTTAGGGAAATCCCAAGTTTTAGTGATTTCCTAGCCTACTTCGCGCTTACGGTGCTAGTTACTTAACCTTATGGTAAATGTTTAACTCAATCTCAGTTTTGTCTTTACCAAATTTAAGCTGATATTGTTGCCTTATCTCGATCTAAATCCTCGACACGCAAATTTGCCTTAAATTACGGCAGTCCAAAGCTAGCAACTAAGCATTCAATCAGACAGAGTCCAAAACTGAGCTGAAGTACTCAACAAGAACGAATTTATAAACTAGCAACTCTGCCTGAACAAGACCAAAGTTTTCAGCTGGACTTAAGTCCTATACTGACAGTTTTTCCTGATTTGGACCGAAGTCCTCAACTGAGCTAAATGCCTACACTGGTAACTGGCCACTCAATTCACAACTGGGCCGAAGTCCTCAACTGGCAACTTTGCCTACACTGTATCGAATTCATAAGCTGCCAACTTCACCTTAACTAGACCTAAGTCCTCAACTGCCAACTTAACTGACTGAAATCCTTAACTGATAACTTTGCTTGACCTGTGCCAAATTGCTCAACACTGGACCGAAGCCATGATCTGGGCCGAAATTCTCAACTGGCAGTTGGCCTTTCTGTACTGTAGTACTCAACTGGCAACTTTGCTTTAACTAAAGCAAGTCCTCAACTGGCAACTTTGGCTGAACTGGACCGAAGGCTAAAACTGGAAACTTATCATGAACTAAACGAAAGTCTTACTGGCAACTTTGCTTATAGACCGAAGCCCTAAACTGACAACTTTGCCTGAACTGGAACGAAGTCCACAACCGGTAATTTCGCTTAAACTGGACCGGAGTCCTACACTGGCAACTTTTTCTGAACTGGGCCGAAGTCTTAAGCTGGACAGAAGTTCCAAACTGGCAACTTTGATTAAACTGAACCAAAGTCTTAAACTGGCAACTTTACCTAATCTGGACCGAAATTCTCAATTGGCAACTTTGCCTGAACTGTACCGAAATCCTACACTGGCAACTTTGCCTAAACTGGACCGAAGTCCTAAATTGGCAACTTCGCCTAAACTGGACAGAAGTCTTGACTGATTTGTCTGATGACTGGTTTTTTTTTCATATTGTCGCTCAAAAAAACATGAAAAAAAATTTTTTTTTTGTTACTTTTTGGTTATTAATTTTTAAATTAACACTAAAAGAATTTTGTATTAAATAAAAACTTTGTAAAATCATGTCCTAGAATCTTTAAAATTGTAAGTAAAATTTGTGAAGCTTTAAGTAATAAAATGGGAAACTTACTTTCATTGATGATAAAATCTTCGAACTTTGTCAAGAGTCCGATGGATTTGGTTGGTTTTGTTTGAGTTAGAAATTGTTCTATGCTCAAATCAAATAAGCTATATCTACGAGACTCATGTAAAAGTAAAACTTCAAAAATTTCAACCATCAATGGAAAAAATTCAAAATTTCAAAATTAAAAGTAAGGGATTAAATTTTTGCGGCAAAAATTTGATTCCTAGATGCTTGATCCAAATTTAAGATTTTGGTTAATATAACAATACACCAAGAAAATATGAAATATCCAGCAGTTCATTTTTAACATGAAGATAACTTGTTCCTTTATCAGCAAATATTTTTCAATAAAAATCCATTCCACAGTTTCAATCCAGTGGATGGTTATCAAAAAATAAAAATCAATTTATTCCATGATACAAAACCTACAAAATTATCTCAGATTCTTCTTTATATTTGTAATTATCAGATGATTTTGTGTCAGGCCCGTGCGAATGACTCGTCCATGGACGGGGTTTTCGATTTTCAAATTTAGCTAAAAATAATAGCAATACCAAAATTAAACAAAAAAAAACAGAAAGAAATTTCTAACACCGTTTTTCACTCATGATTACCACACAAACTAAAAATAGATTCGACTGGTAAAAATGCAAAATTTTCAAATCATATCACAATGAAAGTTTAAAATTTTTGGCAAGTCATTGATAATTTTTGTTCGAAATGATGTTCTTCATTTCGAACTAGAAATTTGTTTCAAAAGAATTACTAAGCTAATTTAAAATAAACGTTTCCATAAGTTAGAGCTTAAAAGAAATCTGGATTCTAAAATAATGTCCAATCAGGTAAAAAACTAACCATGATTATTTTTTAGGGAAAATGGTAACAATTGTAAATTTTTATTCATCCTCAATAATATTGTTTTTTTCATTTTCAACTGAAAGATGATTGAAAAATTCCGCTGTAGTATTTTGAATTTGAACAAAAAATATTTGATCGCGATTAGAATTGTGAATTTTCGATTACCAAAAATTTCAATTTGAACTTTGGAGAATTTATTCAATGATTGATGGTTTAATTAAATTTGATAAAAAGAAGAATTGATATATTTATTATTATTTGAAAAGTTTCATTGAAAGAAGTCAGAGAAAAAACCTATTTATAGAAAAATAAATGGCTTAAATAGTTTATTTTTGAAGTTCAAAATAATAACTTCATGTCCAATTATACTTGCAAGGAAATGTTGGGAAATGGGTTTTTCGTGAATGATCAATGGAAACTGATAAAAATTGAAATATAAGGAGTTCCAAGTTACAACACATATTGAAAGAACAAAGCAAATACAAAGTTAGTTAACATTTCGCATTAAAATTAAGTTTAAAGTTGCTACCTACTTCAAATCATGTTTCAAACTTTTAAAGATTAATTTAAAAATCATAATCGATTCATAAAAGACGATTTAAGCTAAAAAAAATTAATGAAAAATTTTTAAATTTTCAATCACATGTTTTAAAAATTACAACCTCGGAGTGTTTTGTATGTTGTTGTTATATTTTTTAAAACTGTACTTTAAAATTCGGTTAATTTATTTGAAAATTTAAACAAAATATGAAAATGAAAAAGATAATTTTTTAAAAGTTTTCAGGAGATTTTTTTTCAATAATCACATTTTATCATAAGAATTTTCATAATTTAATTGATGACTCAAGGCAACAGCATTTTGGTGCTTATATTTTGAATGATAGATTTGGTAGATTCTAGCGTCTGAACTTGAATCTTTTATCAAATTTAGTCGAACACTTTGAGTTTTGGTGATAAGGAGTTTGAAATGTATCAGTTTTAGATAAAATCAAACATTGATAAGTGATTCAAAAAAATGTAAAATTCAACAAATAAAAAAAAATGGATAGAAATCATTACAAGTATTTTTGACATAACTGTACAAAGTGTAAATAACTTTTCATTTAACACATTTGTTGAAACCTGCACAAAGATTACGTGTTTGCTTAAAAATATCTAAAATTCAGTTTAGTTTAAAACTTCTTAAAAATGTGATACATGAAAGTTAGTAAAAAAAACTTAAAACTTTTATAACTTTTCTCGCAGAACTTAAAATTACTTGAATTCTGGAGAAAAGTTGATAATTCATTTAAAACTTCAATTCATTTATTTTTCAATGGTAGGTTTTTGTTTTGTGTTTTCGTATAAACAATGCAGGAATCTATCAAATACTTTTTACTTATTTTTAAAAGTCATTTTAATAACAAAAGCTGATATGAATATTGCATTGAAATATTGCAAATATTCAGGGTACCCAAATTAGTCGAAATAACCTTTTTATTTCATAGCACATCAGAAAAATGTAAATTTTATGGCGTTGTGTAAATTATTTGTTGAGTTGAGCATTTAAAAAAACAGAACATAGATAGGGGAGATGAGGGCATAACGAGCACCCGAGGCATAATGAGAACTACGCTTTTCTACGAAAGTGCGTATTTTCTTAAATAAATTTTCATGAGGATTTGTTTCGTACTTCCTATAGTATTAATTTTTCACAAAAAAAGGAATCTCCTTATCATCTTCACAGAGATATTTAAAAAAAACTAGCTTGGTTCTCAAGTTACGAAAATATTATAATTTTTGAGCACCACGAAATAAGCTCTTATGATCTTAAAATAACCTTGATCTATAATGTACGCACTGCAACATGATGTACACATTGTTTCTCAACTTTTACCATCATAAAATTTTTGATTTTTCACTTTTATCAATTTTAAAACACGTTTTTACTTAAATTTGTTGACTAGGGGCATATAGAGCACCATATTATCGAGGCATAATCAGCATTTTCTGCCGTAGAATCTAGCAGCGAATTAAAATTGATTTAAAGCGCCAAACCTTGACTAGTTTTCATCCGACAATTTAGCCTATTGGTAAGGTGTCGGAGAGGTAATCAAAAGACTAGAGTTAGATTTCTGTTTTTTCATTCACAATTCATGATCGATTTTTTTATTGTTACACTAGCAGACCCGGTAAACTTCGTCTTACCATGTTAAACTTGGCGTCCATTTTTAATTTTTCCTAGTTTACATTTCCTCCTTTCCATTAACTCGAACTGTCCCGCTTAATTCTATCGAAATAAAACCTATGAATTTTAACTCAACTCTACGGATCTTCACTAAAATTATAAAAAAATAATCTTCAATAAATCTTACATGCATCTTACATAAATACTTTTTTAATTACTTTTCTATAATTTGGATTTTCTGTAGATCGCCGAATGATCAGGTATCAGGTTCTCATTGCTAATTCGATTTTTTTCCAGCATTCGACGTAATCATCCAACTTGGCAAGCCTCGTGCTAAAAAAATCCTCTTTTTGTAACTTGTTCCATAAATAACTGTATGTTATATGTTTGTATGTACATAGGTTTCATTTATTGTATTTCATTTAGTTGATTTATTCCAGTTTGTTCGAGTTTACAGGTTTAAATCGAAATCAAAAGTTTCTCATATATTGCATTTGAAACCAAATGAAAATAGGAATGTGAATATCGAGACAATTTTTGGAAAGTTTGCCTAAAATTATGCCTAACGCAGAGAAGATATTTTACTAACCATTTTTAAACAGATTTTTGTTCACTATCCTCACTCTTCGGAGCAGTTTGAATTAATATCCATATTTTCTCCAAGATCATGTTCAAAAAAGTTTCTTTATAGACATGACACATATCAACTTGACGTGTTCCCAAATAGCACTTGCCATGGCATTAAATCTGTCGATTTTGTATACTGAAAATTACTTTTTTGTATTTATTAAAGCAAAAAAAAACAAATTAAATTCCTTTGAACTTTAACCCCATGAATCAAAGAAACGAATGGTTTTGAAAGGAGGAAAAAATGTGTTGATTTTTTTTTTGTTATTCAACCGAATCACAGCATTTTATTCTACGTTATTTCAAAGGGCCTGTGTGCCAATTTAACCCATTATTCTAAAGATTTTAACTGAAGCAATAGGATGTTCTGATTTCAAAATTTCCTGAATATTGTTGGTGGTGATCTGTGATTACATTTAGGATTACGTTATATTTTTAAGATTTAATAACATTTAATTGAAAAGCAGATTATTTTTAAATTTAATAGATCGAAAACAAATAATCTGTTCAGGCTTCGATGGTTTCATGAGCTCATTTTGTTTCCTGGAAATTATCATATAAACAAAACCTTAATAAAAATTATGTGTCTTTTTTACTGTAAATCTTAATTTTCAAAAATGAAACACCGGTCAAATCCTAACGAATATCACCACAGTTCAACTTTCATATTCTCTGGAAGAAGTAATATTTTCAAAAAAATATTAGTTATGTTAACAAAAAGAAATATCGAAGTATACATTTGTCCCATTTATTGGGGCAAGAGAAAACACCTAGGTCTTTTTCAGATGCGTCAGTGAAAAGACTTTAAAAATAATTTAATACTTGTTCTTGTTTGTCTGTTTTATCAACTTTCATTGATATATCCTAAGTTTTTCTCCGGAATAAATTAATACTTGGTACTTCAATTTCACTGGATGCTGTTCAACCAAAAGACCTTGATTTACAGAGACCTTTATAATAATTTTGAATATCAGCTTCAGATTCAAAAGTCGGGATATCCTTTCTTGCCATTTTGAAGATAAAATTCTCAAATTGTTGATGTTTCACAGCTAAATGATTGCAATATGCAATCATTTAGCATTTAAGATTGTATCTTAAATTGCAATGATAAATAAAAACAACAAACAAACAAACAAACAAACAAATGACGCGTTTCACTTATTCCACCTAAGAAATTACAGGAATTAATATTATTTTTAACACGTTCAGGTCATATTAAAAGTTCATCATAAAAATCTGCTGCCCCTGGAATATCAAACACAAAAAAACTTTTCAACAAAAAAGTGAATCAAAAGTCTCTTCAATATAACCAAAATATGTAAAACAAAAACACACTTTTCATGTTAAGTTTGTACTTGAATTGTGTGTAAACAAACAGTAAACGTGTAAACAGTTTTTTGGTGAATGATTTTTAAAAAAAAGTTAAGTTTATTTAATCAAAATTTTTTTTTTCTTCCCAACAATTTTTAGATGAAGAAATAATGTATACATTTTTTGTAAAAGTTGATAGTTTGCACTTGCTCTAGTCTACTTTCCTAATTGAAAATTCTTCCGTAAAATGCCTATCCTCACTTTTTGTTATTAAAAAGTAGATTATTTTATTGATAACTGCAATCCTATCTAATCTATTACAAAGAACAGACTCTTGTTGAGAGGACGAATGACCATGTTGGTTAAAATCCTCTATAAATGAACAAAATAGAATAGAAAAGACTCTTATTCAGTTAATGTGTCTAGCGTTCTTGGCGTATTGGATTATACGGAATTGAATGTAAAGCTTCCCAATTTCTTATTTTCAAACGTCCGCAAAGTGTCATAAAATTATTTCATATTTATATTTACCAAGTTCATATTTTTTGGACAACAATTTACTACTTAAATTAACACGAATTAAAAATGGTTTTGATATTTGAAATCGTTTATATGGTTTTGATTCGATCGATAAAATATCAATCCGTGTCACATCTAGGCGTCATTTATTACCATGTGCTGTGTATAAATAAGCAAGAAAGAAAACACATCTAGGTTGCATATCGCCCCCACGTGCATAAGAAATATAGGTAGGTACTTGGTTGAGGAACCCGACTTTTCAATTTCAGATTTTGGCTAAACAAATATTATATGTTTTATTCGATCAGCAAAATGTCAACCTGAGTCACATCTAAATAGGCGTCATTCATAACCATGTGCTGTAGAAATGAGCTAGGAATCAAGAACAAAAAAAATCACATCAAGGCTTCATATCGCCACCACTTGCATTGAAAATATGCTTGGTTGAGAAATACGCGCCAAAATATTCTTACTGATCAGTATGCTATGCCATGGTTACTATCTTCTAACGACGTCTGCTCGCGACGCCTCGACCTTGGAGACGAAAAACAAACCGCCCAAAGGAAAAAAAAGTCTCAAAAAAATGGAAGCCATGACTTTTATTTCATTCAAAAAAATACAAATTTAATTATTACGGACAATTGATGCATTGATGTGTTGTTTTTATTCGATATAAACCGATTCGCATGGCTACAGAATATTCTAAAAATAATTTCATTCGAATCGTTTGGGTCGTTTTGGAGGAGTAGTACTACAAACACCGTTACAAGAGAATTTTATATAATAGATTATACGGCTAGTAGCATCATCCTCCGAACAAAGCACTTAATGTATGAGCGTGCGTGAATTGTTTGTATTTTACAAACAGACCTAGATTATTTTGTTATTGCTTTGTTTGATGAATCTACGACCCACCTGACTTCATCGAATTGAATTCGCTGCTAGATTCCCCGGCAAAAACGCACATCTTGCTCTGATTAATGGTGCTCATACTGCCTCAGGGGAGGTTCTCATTATGCCTCCACAGTGGCTGGTTTTCAGCTTTTGGCAAAATTTTTTAAAATGCATTTTTTAACGTTTTCATCTAGTTTTTTACGTTTCAGCCCGTTAGGGAAAAGGCTTTTCAAGTGTCTGAACACGAAACAATAATGTAACCTCCATATTACAGCTATTTTCTATGGTTAAATAACCGTTTTCCTTAAGGTGGCCATTATGCCCCCATCTCCCCTACGTAATAAAATTAAGTCGAAATTTGTTTCTTGAAGAATATATC
Organism: Uranotaenia lowii; assembly: GCF_029784155.1. Lineage (NCBI taxonomy): Eukaryota > Metazoa > Arthropoda > Insecta > Diptera > Culicidae > Uranotaenia > Uranotaenia lowii. Next base: position 188,987,900 of record NC_073692.1, on the reverse strand, counting down.
ATATCAGCATAACATTTGTAATGAAATAAACGATTTTTTTTTAAATAAAAAAATTGGTTCGTTCCAAACTCTGTACTTACACTTGTTAATAAAAACCAATTCTGAAGACGAGGTAGGGTTTTGTCTGTAAAGCTCTGAATTCCTATACAAAAGATTAATTGAATTGCAATTTAGAACCTAAGTTAGTTTCAATGCGTAAACGTCGATTAGTATCGTAGATCGAAATATTTCAAGCCAAAGATTATTTAAGACCAATTTCTGCCGGAGGCGAGAAAAATTTCTGATTTACATGCTAACACTAATTTTCAAATTCATTTTAGGATCAAGTAATTTTCCGTTACTTCGGTGAAAATTTTGCTTGGAAAAAATCTTCATGGGGGGGACAACCCCTAAACCCCCAACATTCAGAACTGAATTTCAATCAACAAGAGGGAAAATTTGGGAAGGCTTTTTTAGAATTTTGAACTTTTGACTAGTTTTCGAGGTTTAAGCATCAGTTCTTAGTCAAAATTTTTACTCTTAAATTAATAATCAATAATCAAAATATGATTATTGGTACTAAGACATAATGGCCCAAGTAACAATTTTAGCTTTATTATGGTCAGCAAAATGTCGTTTGGACCATAGCATTAATCTTCATTAAAAGCTAAAGTACATTCTATAACATCACCTGGACTCTAATAAAGCCAAAATTAGGCTATTTGGCCCTATCCTAGGAACGTCATCATGACCAATCATTGTTAGTCATCAATATTGGTCACCAAAGCTTTCAAAAAGCTATTATAAAACATGTTAGAAATTTTTGTTTTTTTCGGTTCTGTCAGTTCTCGGAGTTTTTTTTTTATTTTTTCCAGCAACCGTAATGGTTGATGAATGATGATTGCATTATTCAGATATGAATCTGGTAAAATTAATAGCTAAAAAACCAATGTTTTACCCATATAATGAGCGTCTTTTCTACTGCCAGTCAAGATTTAAGGTAAAATGTATATGAAATAGTATCTTAAAATAAATGCGCCTCGTCAAATCTGATGGTCAATCATGATGGGATTGATGGAAAAAAGGCCTGAAAAAATATTTTCCAATGCTGGCATTGTGAATCCATCAACATGGCGTCATTTTGTACCCTTCAATTTTGCAACCAACATGGCGTGAGTCAATTCATAGTTTTATTATGGTTTAATGATGACCCCAAAAAAAGCTACGATTTGACGTTTCTCTCGCAAGCCAACCAATTACACGCTAAGGTTGAGTTCCTCATTTCTGAGTTGTTAATCATTAGTACAGTAAATGAGGACAGACTTTTTGAATGAAAAGGGATTGGTTTTGAATGGCCCGTGGAATAAATCATGAGTTGAAGTCAAATTTCGTTGTCTGACGCCATCTTGAAATCCAAGATGGCGGCTTCCGCTGAACTTTAAAATGGTGTAAATGACTTGAAATCGCATGAAACCCCAACAAAATGGGTATCGGGTGAAAGGGCTAAACGAGTAGAAGGTGAATTTAGCTATCCGACGCCATCTTGAAATCCAAGATGGCGGCATCCGCTCAACTTTTAATGCTTAATGCTGACAAAAAGTCGCATTAAACCACCACTATACGAGTATTGAATGAAAAGGCTAAGCAAGATTTTTTTCTTTCCGACGCCATCTTGGAATCCAAGATGGCAGCTTCCACTGAATTTAAAATGCTGTTAATCAATGAAAATCACTTGAACACAACTTTTTTTCACGTTATACTACATTAAAACTACTATTTTAAAACAATTTAGATCATTTTAAATCACTTTTATTATTTTTTCATTATGTTTCTAATGCATTTAGAACTTTTCTTGTTTTGTTTATAGTTTTTGATTTTTTTGCCATTTATGTAATTCTTTTATTCCTATCTTGCTATTATGTCTAAATTGTATTGGTCTTATTCTAGCGGAAACTATAAGGTTATGTTGTTTCTGTTAACCGTCTGATTTTGGCACATGTGCCAAATTCGATGTTTCCAAAATCGAATGTTGCCAAAAACGAACGGGGTCTGTATTGTGGTAGTTTTTGTGGGATTTTCAGTCACTTACAGATTTTTAGAGAAACGCGAAAAGAGATATTTGACTTCTATCATTTAGCCTTAGCACCCAATACAATATATTTGGGAGTTTCATGCTATTTTCATTCATTCACAGTATTTTTAAGTTCAGCTGAAGCCACCATCCTGGATTTCAAGATTGCGTCAGAATGCAAAAATAAACTTTTTATAGCTTTTTCCAATTGACAAATATCCATATTTCGGAGGTTTCATGCGATATTCAATGATTTAGAGCATTTTTTAAGTTTATAGAAAGCTGCCATCTTGGATTTCAAGATGGCGTAAGATAGCAATATTCGACTTCTACTCGTAAACCCCTTCACCCACTACCAATTTGGGTTTCATGTCATTTTAAGTCATTCACTACATTTTACATACTACAGTTTAGCGGAAGCCGCCATCTTGGATTTCAAGATGGCGTAAGATAGCGTAATTCAACTTCTACCGGTTGATTTCTTTTAACTTATACCCCTCTATAATATAGGTTTTATTCGATTATCAGTCATTTACAGTATTTTTAAGTTGAGTGGTAGCCGCCATCTTGGATTTAAGATGGCGACGGGCAACGAAATTTGACTTCTACTCGTTTATTACTTTCACCTTATAACCATATTGTGAAGGTTTCACGATATTTTCAGTAATTTACAGCTTTGAAAATAAAAGAGGAAGCCGCCATCTTGAATTAATGATGGCGTCAAGCTTTTTTTCCTACTATTTGGGCCCTTTCACTCAATACTCATATTGTAAAGATATTCATACCACTTTCGGTGATTTTAAGTTTCAAAGATGTATTTTTTTAATTTAAACTCAAAACCAACACGCATAACTTACCAAAAATGTGTAAAAATGGGAGTTCCAATTCAAATATGTGCTATCTAATCTGAGCGTGTCCTGTTTTGACGTTTTGATCGAGAACTGTCACTAAGTTTTATGGCGGTTTAATAATCAGGCACTGAGTGCTATTATAGAACATGCAAAAGAAAGCTTGGAGCAAACCTCTAAGTTTGTGTTTTATTATAGTTTTAAAAAAGCATTCATAACTCTTTCAAAATAACTAAAACAGTGAGTTTAATAAAAGTTTTATTAGCGTTTTCAAAACCATCTGCAAACATATGGTCGAAAAAAAAATATAAGCATTCTGCATGACCATAATAAAACCGTCATAAAACGAGCTGCACAAAAAAATGCCATAATTAAACCATAATAAAACTTCCTAATGCTAGTTGGCATAATCTGTGTTACTTGGGGGGACACCTTATTAAAGCGTGTTATTTCAAAATTAGTTAAACCTCTAAATATTTTGTGAATCATATTTTGTCTTCTAGGTTAAGGTTGTCAGATTGCCCGGTTTTATCCGTATTTGACTGGATATTTAACACAAAATTTGGGAACAGTCCGGCCCGGACCGGTTGCCCGGATTTCATTGAAAAATGCCCAGATTTTTCCCGGTTATACACCAAAAAACAATGAACGTCTCAAAAATTTTTTTTTCGGAATAATTTTTATAAAAATAATCATGAAAGGGTTTTGGAAGCCTTGAAAAGAATTTAAAATCTGTCAATGAGTTTTGGTTAGAAAAAAACGTTTTTTTTATTCATTTTCGTTTTGATTTTTGTTGAGTAATATTTGGCTTTTGAGAAAATTTGCCAGGATTTTGCCAGATTTTGTAAAAAATGCCCGTTTTTCCGGCCTGGATTCATGCTAAAAAAAATTCTGGAAACTTTATTCTAAGTGTCTTCGAAGAAGTTTTACAATAAAATAAGTTCTATAAGAAATGTTTTTGAGTATTTTTTATTGAACCCTTACAAGTGATATATAAAGTTTAAATTCTACACGGCAGGTCCAATCTCTTTACTGCCTTCGTCAAACTTATTGAAATTTTAAATTTTTAACTTTGTCTTGAACGTTGAGTTTCTCAAACATCCATTTTTTAAGTTATAATGTAAAATATGAAAATAAACATAAAAAATCAATTTTTTCATCAAAACTGATCTCTGTAAATTTTGAAATATTTAAAACATGCTACAAAGATGTCCAAATAATCAAAATACATATTTTAGTTGAGCATTAGTAGCATGTAAAATGTAAGCTTTTAGAGTTATATTGAGAAAAGGCATAAGAATAGTGCTAAATCAGTCTCAATTTTACCAAAAATCGGAAACATTCGGCAGCTCGCACTATATGCAAATCTACCATCAAGGTTTTGTCTAGAGAACACTTTAAAAATCCTCTTGTATTAAAACGAAATATATCCATTTTTCTTTGGCATGTTGGTTAGTTTTTTTATGTATCATTCTAGCTCCCAAGAAACCAAAAGTCCCATAAAAAAGGTACAAAAAAGCTTACTCAGCCCCATGATTGATTTGAAGTACATTCTATGCAGCTCAAAATTCAAGTTCTTATTGAAATTTTCTAGTTTCAAAACAAGTCTTAACGATCTTCTATTCAGCTTCCAGTGGCCTTTAATTCAGCTTCCAAAGATCGTAAAATTAGAAAAAAATTCTCTTCCTATCTCAATTGCACCCTTGGCATCGTTTCATATCACTTACTCTTTATTATTTACTATGTTCAGTACATGGTGCCGCAATGATGCCCCGCGCCGGATTCCAAACTCGACAAATTGCTGAATTGCTTCTTTCCCCCATTTCCTTCATATATCGCATCAGAATGATCACTCAAGTACCAAATTATTAATTGAAAAAAAAACTTGCCTGGCTTGAGGATCGAACCCCGACCTTCGTGATGAAAATCGAACACGCTACCACAAGACCACGCCTAGAAGTTGTTCTAACTGAAACTTAAACTTGAAGTGGTGATGTGATTTTAAAAGCACCTCAACGCACTTTTTGTGGCTTGGTAAATCCAGTTTTGAGCACTTTTGTGCCCTTTATGTCACTTAAGTCCCTTACAACGTACATATAATTTTTTTTTTGCAACTTTCAAGTTCAATTATAAATATATGTAGTTCACTCAAGAAAATTGGTCAAAATAAGTCGCATATAACGTACATATTAATCGCTTTTGCAACTTTCAAGTTCATCAATGAGTACATAAAGTTCTCTCAAGGGTGTTGGGCAGTTAATTCTCTTTGTCAGCCAATATGTAACTGTCAAAGTCTTCATTCAAGTTAATATGTGACTTTTGGTTGCTTGGATGACGAAAAAAAAGAACTCACTGTGTTGTCATAAATACGCTGTTGATGCATAGTAATCATTGTTTTTGTACCAAACATGGCAAAACAAAATAGATGTATCTTGCTGGGATACAAGTGGATACACTCGATTTTGAAAGTGTTTAAAAAAACCATGATGAAAGTTGTCGATTTTTGCAAAATTGAGGCTGAAATAGCACTCTCTTTAAGCATTTTCTCAATGTATTTCTTGAAACTTGCAATTAACATGATTTCAGTATTTTATAAAAATACATATTTGATAATTTGAACAACTTTGTAGAATATTTTTGATGATACTTACGGTTTCAGCCTATTTAGGATCCTTAGCCGCACTCACATTACTGCCGATTGCAGCAGAACCAAAACAATATTTGTTTTGGTTCTCCACTAGCTTTGGGCAATTCGCAATTTATGATTGCCGAACAATAGGATAGTGATTATGATGACAATATAAATGTTTACATCATCACACAGTTAAGTCGAACTACTTAAACTGAGTTCGTGGCAACTCAGCAGTGTTGCCAGTTATTCTGATTGGATAACTCAGAATATTGGCACAGAAATGAGTAGTTTCTTTTTTACTCATTCAGAAATGAGTACTTTCCCGGTTAGGAAAGATAATGAGTGGAGAGTGATACAATAGCAATCGCTAATGAATTGTGTAGTTATGTAATGACTAGACTGACGAATCATGACTTAAGATAACACTATTCCACCACTGAAACCTGCGTTGTTAGGGGAACTGGGTATAAAATGCGCAGTCGGGACAAGATGCGCCACCATCAGTATTTCACTAAACAAACATTGTTCAACATTTATGAAAATGCCAGTTTGTTCTATTTATACGTTTATAAACATTTGTGGACCTTTTAAGTTTTCTATGTTGCGTAAATTTGACGAAAAAAGTAAATTAATTTTGTTAGCTTTTTTTGCAATTTTTTAACTTGTCTCGTAAGGAATTACAACATCTATCAGCAAAACATTAACCAGGCATCTGTTCCAATGATGAACATTGGTCTTGACAATCATCACACAACGAAAAATTTCTGTATTCAATTATTTTTTCTGTTATTTTTAGCGATTTTTAATAAGCATGTCCAGGCAGGGCAAAACGCGCCATGTCCGTTTATCTTTAAGCATGTTTAATATTTGTTTAAATTTATATGCAGTTTTCATCACAACAATTTTAAGGATATTTATATGTTGAATTGGAAAACATAACTTGAATATAAACGAATGTATTTAAAATTCTTAAATTTAATATAGATTTAATTAACTATTCACAGGAACGTCAGTATATCTGGCAGCACTGCGCGTAGCAATACATTTTTCCATCTGTGAAGTAGAAAAGAAGTGTTTTTACCCGGCAAACACTTTCGGAGGCCCTTGAATTAATAAACAATTATTAATCGTTAAAATGCGCGTTTGGGTACACACATATGCGCATTTTGCCCCAAACGAAAAGAAAATCATACATTAGAAAGCCTTTAAAAATTTAATGATTAAGACGTATATAATTGGTAAAAGTGTTCCTGTTTGTATATTTCTGGTGAATAACAGTGTCCTTTTCAAAACCATTGTCGAAATTACTGGATTGCATTCTTCATTTACGAGTTATGAAAGATTCTTCTTAACGTGGGCGTCTTACCCCCAGTTCCCCTACTTAGTTTTCGACAGTTTTGAATATTTTAAAAATACTCGAAAATAGTAATGAAGAGTTTGTTTTTTAAGGTAATTTTTATATTTTAAACTGTAAAACAAAAGATGAATGTTGAGGAAACTTGACGTTCAAGACAAAGTATCATTAATTTGCATTTTAAATATGATTTTCGAAAACAGCAAAGAGAATGGACCTACTGTTTAGAAGTTAGATTTTTATATCACTTGTAACTCACAACATTTTGTTATAGAGCTCATTTACTGTAAAACTTCTTCGAAGATACCTAGAAAGTAAAATGTAAAACAAAAATGATCTATGCAACGCTCACGTTTATCATATTTGTGCAAGGGCCTCATCTATCCTTCTGGAAACTTCTCAAAACCGCCAATACCGGTTTGCAAAGGACCGAAACCCGGTTTTCCGTGTTATTTTGATTTTCGGTATCTGAATGTCTTGATTTACTATCCCTAATCCGGTACAATCTATCCTGCATTTTTCGGCAAAAACATTATTCTAGATAGATAGATCTATGAAGGACGCCACAATGCAGGCCAATTTGCATTGTGCATTTCCCACTTAGAATCGTAGTTTGACCCAGTTTTTACTTTCTCTCGCCCGCTGAATATTGCGCTTTTTTTCACTATAGAGCACAAAACACTACATATCATATCAAAAGAAGTGGCCCCGTTTAGCGAAAAACCACAAACACGCACAACGATTACGTTGACCGTCTGCCATTATACATATCTACATATTATTCCAAGGTACGATATACCCACATATATTTTTCCACATTTTCAGTTCCGCTTCGATGCTTCCAGGTGACGATCGCGCTCGATATATTTTTTTTGTTAACCCCAACCAAGTCCATCTCATTCAAATGAGGGCAAGTTGAAGTACGAATGATCGGACACCCGAAATAAGATGTGTTTTTGTTTGGATGGAAAAGGGGTTCTTATGTAAGATTTTTATATATTCGTCCTTTGTATCCTTCTGAGGAAACACATGTCCCTCTTAAGTTTATCCGTGAGCAGAGCAATTTAGCAAAACCTTCGAACTACGTTTAACCCCTTTTTATTGAAGACCTTCTGGGCAGGTGGGATTTTATAAGGGTTAAATTTTAACTTAGGTTTTTGTGTGTGTTGTAATCAGCTGCTTTTTTAAGATTTGAAAAATTACTTGTAGAACGTGTTTTAAAAATCTACAAAAAATTCTTAACAAATAAATGGAATATCTCGCAATCTTATTTAAACAAATTGGAACTAGCCCTATAATTAGTTGCTGGTTCCAACCTGAGTAGTCCCACTTTGTCAATAAACTTCTGAAAAGGGCTACTAAAGTAGGGCAAGATCCGAGATGGGAGATAAACGATAGTTGATGATGGGCGGCGTCTTCTTGCTCATGCGTATAGTAACAACACTTTTAACATCAAAATAAAACCAAATCGCCAAACTACTAGGAAACACGTGTTAAACGCGATCGCCTTACACCTGTCCCTTTCACGAGACCGAGAGCCGATCATCATCGGACGTCAGGGTTTAAACTTTTTTGTTTCGTTTTTATTGGCTACAATTTTTTGCGCTTGTTTCCTTCGTTTGCGAGGGCAGTAAAATGGAGGCGAGTTTTTGGGGTCTTCCGATTAACTTTTTTTTCAACATTCGCTACCGGTCGCCGAAAAGGAAACGTGCCGGTTAATTTTGTTCCCCCGAGGGAGTTCGCATTATGTTTCACCTGATGGTCCGAACGAAAGTCAAACAGCTGGATTATTATTCTGTCCGAGAGATAATCGATATGTTAATGCCGAAAAAGTCAATGACATGTGAGTTTGCAGCAAAACAATCTGTCATTATCCTATTAAGAGGAAGGTAGTTGCAGTTCGGGTGAGTTAACTCAATAAGCATCTGACGAAGTTTTTGGTTGATTTTATTATGGTTGTTATTATCGAATTGGTAAGTAGGGACACTTTCTTTAGTGCAATAAACTATGCAATAATAATTTTAAGCTTGTTCAACTTCGTATTTTTACGATTAGCTTTATGTGTAACGTTGTGAAGGCATGCGTGAAAATCATGGAACAAGACAACCTAAATTATCGAGAGGGATCAGTCGATATACGATCGAACCACACCAGGTTGAAAAACTTAAATACATATTCTACGGCAGTGAATTTAAAATTTTAACGTTATTGAAATTTTAAACGCATTTAGTTTTAAGTCTAAATTTGAGTTCTTCGACAAAGTTGTTAAGCGGAAAATTTACTTTAGAGAATTTATCAATTGATACAAAAATCATAAGCAGGCTCGGTTCCACAGGAGAAACAAAAATGAAACTGAATTTTCAGTACAAAATATTCAATTTTCCTATACAAACCTACAAATTTATTCATGTTAACGCTACTTAAAAGTTCTGCAAAAAATCATGGATGAATTTTTCATCAATACGAAGCTTTTGAGACCCCAGGGTTTGAGAAATTCAAAAATGACAGAAAATCGACTGACCCATTAGACTGAGTCGATTTGGGGTCATTTTTTAATTTCTCAAACCCTGGGGTCTAAAAAGCTTCGTCTTGCTCCAAAACTCATCCTTGGTTTTTTGTAGAATTTTTAAGTAACGTTTACATGAGTAAATTTGAATTTTAAAGTTTGTATGGAAAAATGGAATATTTTGTACTGAAAAATCAACATCATTTTTGTTTTTCTTGTGGAACCAAGCCACCAGATGGTTTTTGTGCCAATTTATAAAATTCCTGAAGGAAATTTTCCGCTGAACAACTTTGTCGAAGACACCAATTTTGTATCTTATTAGACAAACAAGTTACTAGCGGTTTAACAGGGGTATGTCTTTTCGCATAGATAAACGATAAATTCAATTGACATCACTGCTCAAGCCTTTCGAAGTATTGCATGTAAAGTAGTCGTGCAATACCTAACGCTACCTAACCAAGACATACCCCTGTTAAACAGCTAATAACTTTTTTGTCTAATAAGATACAAAGTTAGTGTCTTCGACAAAGTTGTTCAGCGAAAAATTTCCTTCAGGAATTTTATAAATTGGCACAAAAACCATCTGGTGGCTTGGTTCCACAAGAAAAACAAAAATGATGTTGATTTTTCAGTACAAAATATTCAATTTTTTCATACAAACCTAAAAGTTCAAATTTACTCATGTAAACGTTACTTAAATTCTACGAAAAATCAAGGATGAGTTTTGGGCCAAGACGAAGCTTTTTAGACCCCAGGGTTTGAGAAATTCAAAAATGGCCCCAAATCGACTCAGTCTACTGACCCATGCTATTTTTATCGGTAATTTTTCATATGCGTATGAACTGTTCGAAAACATGTGATAAAAATGGGAAACAAATTTCAAAAATCAAATTGATTTTTTTTTTGACACAAGTAGTTTTTGAAAATTGCTGTTTTTTCTACGAATTTCGAAATACCTTCCTGTACATAATGAACAAAATTTGGAAGAAATTTGCAAAACCATACTGAAAAATAAAAAAAAACAATTTTAAACATTATTTTTGCACTTTGATGAGCTATTAATATAAGACTCAAAAAGCGGCTTCAAATTTATTGAACGGTGTTGTTCATTTCAAGGACCAATTAAAAAAATGTATTAAAGAGTTAAATTTTATCTACGCTAGGGTTCCCCTTCGTTTTTTGGCGGTTTTGAATAGCCAACATTTCACTGCTCCCACCCCCTAATATTGATTCTTTTATCAACATAACAGAATGTGCGAAATTTTATTTTGATTGGACCACACAAAGTCGACCCTCAAACGCCCTCCAGTTGAAAATAATTAAAAAGGTAAAAAGGTAAAAAGGTAAAAAGGTAAAAAGGTAAAAAGGTAAAAAGGTAAAAAGGTAAAAAGGTAAAAAGGTAAAAAGGTAAAAAGGTAAAAAGGTAAAAAGGTAAAAAGGTAAAAAGGTAAAAAGGTAAAAAGGTAAAAAGGTAAAAAGGTAAAAAGGTAAAAAGGTAAAAAGGTAAAAAGGTAAAAAGGTAAAAAGGTAAAAAGGTAAAAAGGTAAAAAGGTAAAAAGGTAAAAAGGTAAAAAGGTAAAAAGGTAAAAAGGTAAAAAGGTAAAAAGGTAAAAAGGTAAAAAGGTAAAAAGGTAAAAAGGTAAAAAGGTAAAAAGGTAAAAAGGTAAAAAGGTAAAAAGGTAAAAAGGTAAAAAGGTAAAAAGGTAAAAAGGTAAAAAGGTAAAAAGGTAAAAAGGTAAAAAGGTAAAAAGGTAAAAAGGTAAAAAGGTAAAAAGGTAAAAAGGTAAAAAGGTAAAAAGGTAAAAAGGTAAAAAGGTAAAAAGGTAAAAAGGTAAAAAGGTAAAAAGGTAAAAAGGTAAAAAGGTAAAAAGGTAAAAAGGTAAAAAGGTAAAAAGGTAAAAAGGTAAAAAGGTAAAAAGGTAAAAAGGTAAAAAGGTAAAAAGGTAAAAAGGTAAAAAGGTAAAAAGGTAAAAAGGTAAAAAGGTAAAAAGGTAAAAAGGTAAAAAGGTAAAAAGGTAAAAAGGTAAAAAGGTAAAAAGGTAAAAAGGTAAAAAGGTAAAAAGGTAAAAAGGTAAAAAGGTAAAAAGGTAAAAAGGTAAAAAGGTAAAAAGGTAAAAAGGTAAAAAGGTAAAAAGGTAAAAAGGTAAAAAGGTAAAAAGGTAAAAAGGTAAAAAGGTAAAAAGGTAAAAAGGTAAAAAGGTAAAAAGGTAAAAAGGTAAAAAGGTAAAAAGGTAAAAAGGTAAAAAGGTAAAAAGGTAAAAAGGTAAAAAGGTAAAAAGGTAAAAAGGTAAAAAGGTAAAAAGGTAAAAAGGTAAAAAGGTAAAAAGGTAAAAAGGTAAAAAGGTAAAAAGGTAAAAAGGTAAAAAGGTAAAAAGGTAAAAAGGTAAAAAGGTAAAAAGGTAAAAAGGTAAAAAGGTAAAAAGGTAAAAAGGTAAAAAGGTAAAAAGGTAAAAAGGTAAAAAGGTAAAAAGGTAAAAAGGTAAAAAGGTAAAAAGGTAAAAAGGTAAAAAGGTAAAAAGGTAAAAAGGTAAAAAGGTAAAAAGGTAAAAAGGTAAAAAGGTAAAAAGGTAAAAAGGTAAAAAGGTAAAAAGGTAAAAAGGTAAAAAGGTAAAAAGGTAAAAAGGTAAAAAGGTAAAAAGGTAAAAAGGTAAAAAGGTAAAAAGGTAAAAAGGTAAAAAGGTAAAAAGGTAAAAAGGTAAAAAGGTAAAAAGGTAAAAAGGTAAAAAGGTAAAAAGGTAAAAAGGTAAAAAGGTAAAAAGGTAAAAAGGTAAAAAGGTAAAAAGGTAAAAAGGTAAAAAGGTAAAAAGGTAAAAAGGTAAAAAGGTAAAAAGGTAAAAAGGTAAAAAGGTAAAAAGGTAAAAAGGTAAAAAGGTAAAAAGGTAAAAAGGTAAAAAGGTAAAAAGGTAAAAAGGTAAAAAGGTAAAAAGGTAAAAAGGTAAAAAGGTAAAAAGGTAAAAAGGTAAAAAGGTAAAAAGGTAAAAAGGTAAAAAGGTAAAAAGGTAAAAAGGTAAAAAGGTAAAAAGGTAAAAAGGTAAAAAGGTAAAAAGGTAAAAAGGTAAAAAGGTAAAAAGGTAAAAAGGTAAAAAGGTAAAAAGGTAAAAAGGTAAAAAGGTAAAAAGGTAAAAAGGTAAAAAGGTAAAAAGGTAAAAAGGTAAAAAGGTAAAAAGGTAAAAAGGTAAAAAGGTAAAAAGGTAAAAAGGTAAAAAGGTAAAAAGGTAAAAAGGTAAAAAGGTAAAAAGGTAAAAAGGTAAAAAGGTAAAAAGGTAAAAAGGTAAAAAGGTAAAAAGGTAAAAAGGTAAAAAGGTAAAAAGGTAAAAAGGTAAAAAGGTAAAAAGGTAAAAAGGTAAAAAGGTAAAAAGGTAAAAAGGTAAAAAGGTAAAAAGGTAAAAAGGTAAAAAGGTAAAAAGGTAAAAAGGTAAAAAGGTAAAAAGGTAAAAAGGTAAAAAGGTAAAAAGGTAAAAAGGTAAAAAGGTAAAAAGGTAAAAAGGTAAAAAGGTAAAAAGGTAAAAAGGTAAAAAGGTAAAAAGGTAAAAAGGTAAAAAGGTAAAAAGGTAAAAAGGTAAAAAGGTAAAAAGGTAAAAAGGTAAAAAGGTAAAAAGGTAAAAAGGTAAAAAGGTAAAAAGGTAAAAAGGTAAAAAGGTAAAAAGGTAAAAAGGTAAAAAGGTAAAAAGGTAAAAAGGTAAAAAGGTAAAAAGGTAAAAAGGTAAAAAGGTAAAAAGGTAAAAAGGTAAAAAGGTAAAAAGGTAAAAAGGTAAAAAGGTAAAAAGGTAAAAAGGTAAAAAGGTAAAAAGGTAAAAAGGTAAAAAGGTAAAAAGGTAAAAAGGTAAAAAGGTAAAAAGGTAAAAAGGTAAAAAGGTAAAAAGGTAAAAAGGTAAAAAGGTAAAAAGGTAAAAAGGTAAAAAGGTAAAAAGGTAAAAAGGTAAAAAGGTAAAAAGGTAAAAAGGTAAAAAGGTAAAAAGGTAAAAAGGTAAAAAGGTAAAAAGGTAAAAAGGTAAAAAGGTAAAAAGGTAAAAAGGTAAAAAGGTAAAAAGGTAAAAAGGTAAAAAGGTAAAAAGGTAAAAAGGTAAAAAGGTAAAAAGGTAAAAAGGTAAAAAGGTAAAAAGGTAAAAAGGTAAAAAGGTAAAAAGGTAAAAAGGTAAAAAGGTAAAAAGGTAAAAAGGTAAAAAGGTAAAAAGGTAAAAAGGTAAAAAGGTAAAAAGGTAAAAAGGTAAAAAGGTAAAAAGGTAAAAAGGTAAAAAGGTAAAAAGGTAAAAAGGTAAAAAGGTAAAAAGGTAAAAAGGTAAAAAATTTCTTGAAAAGGGGGTTTGTTTTTGTTGGTAAAGATTGAATTTGCACAATACAGGGGTTTCATTTAAAAAATCATAATTAATTAAGGCAACACTGTAAAAATCTTAAAACTTAATCAAGGTGAAGATTTTAAGCTTAAAAGCAACTTCCCAGCAAACATGAAGACGTATCAGAAATGATAACTTAAGTCGTACTCATTAAGCATCCCGCTCACTCATCGCCTACTTACTGTGAAAGTCGGAGAACCTTGTGTTTCGAAACACCTCGCCTACAAGCATATTTTCATGATTTTTCAATATTTTAATGATAATTTCTACTTGTAACAGTCAAAACTAGTAGTCTTAAATATTTTTTTGACATATCGATCAAATTTTGATAGTGGCATGTTTTGCTGACAGCGTCTTCTTGCATGACGATAATAAATGGACCACAAATTTGGATACTGCACAAATTTCAAAGCGCTTGAATCTTTTCGTCTCGATTGGTCGCAGCTAAACTCTTCAAACCTTGGCGTTGCAGATCTGGAGCTTGAACAAAATTAAGTTTTTTTTGACACTTACCTAAAAAAAAGATTGCGCCTAAAACTTTGAAACTTTATTTTTTTTTTGGTTTTCTTCTTATTTCCATGCGATATCTTCTTTGTCTGAACTCCAAAGTCACACAAAACTATATGTTTTATAGTGTTTTCGTTTATTGGCACTGGCAACCTAGTTACCCACGAGTTTTGCCCTAACTGCTGTTATTATAATAATACTGGAGAGATAATAATACTGGAGAACACAAGACACAATCCGGGCAAGTCCTGCTTTACTCTGGCATACGAGGAGAAGATGCTACTCGGGAACGAGGAGTTGGTTTCCTGTTAAGCCCGCAGGCCTACGCGGCCCTCATTAGATGGGAACCGATAAACGAAAGAATAATCGTAGCCAGATTTAGAACACGGGTTAGAAACCTTACAATGGTCCAGTGTTATGCGCCAACTGACGTTGCCGACTTGCAGGAGAAAGAGCAGTTTTACAGTCAACTGAACAGCGTGGTTGAGAGAATTCCGAAGGGTGACATTCAAATCCATTTGGGCGACTTCAACGCAAAGATTGGCTCCGACAATCAGGACCTTGAGCGCATCATGGGGCGCCATGGCCTAGGACAGATGAGCGAAAACGGAGAGCTGTTTGTAGAATTTTGTGGCAACAACAACATGGTGATCGGTGGATCGCTCTTCCCCCATCGACCAGCACATAAGGTCACTTGGGTATCCCGAGATGGCCGAACAGAAAATCAAATTGACCACATCTGCATCAGTCGAAAATGGAGAAGGAGCCTTCTTGATGTCCGCAACAAGCGAAGCGCAGACATTGCATCTGACCATCACCTCGTCCTTGGCGAGATACGACTGAGAGTTGCACGTGTCCAACGGCGCGAGGAGAAAGTCGGGTGTCGATACGACGTCCGCCGGTTGGAGAATCCAGAGGTGAAAAGGGCATACGTTGAACAGCTAGAATCCCGAGCCTCGGAGCTGCCGACAGACGGAACAGTCGAAGAACAGTGGTGTGGAATCAAGAATGCCTTTATCACGACGAGCCATGGTACTCTCGGTAAAGTTCGTGGAAGAAGAAGTGAATGGATGTCGGATGAAACCTGGAGGATGATCGATGATCGGAGAAAGGCGAAAGTCGGAATTGAGCAGGCATGTACCGGGTCAGCCAAAGCAGCCGCCCGCTTACGATATGCGGAGCTGGAAAAGGCAGTTAAACGAGCTTGTAGACGAGACAAGAGAGCCTGGACAAACTCCCTAGCCGAAGAGGGAGAAAGAGCCGCCGCCAATGGAGATATCCGATTACTTTATGACATTTCTCGCCGCCTCACTGGTGCAAGGACTAATGCAAGAATGCCGCTAAAAGACCGAGCAGGTCAGTTATTGACCGATCGAACAGATCAGCTCAAACGATGGACTGAGCACTTCGAACAACTCTTCCGAGTCACGAATAGCGATGGCCAACAGAATCTGCAGCTCGAAGCGCCAACAGTAAGTCGCATAAATGGCGTCAACTCGGAAGCGCCTTCGCTGGCTGAAATAGAAGCGGCAATCAAAAACATGAAATCCAACAAAGCACCTGGGATCGATTGCATCCCTGCTGAAATGCTGAAAGCCGACCCTGCCCTGTCAGCACAAATTTTGCACCGTCTTTTCGCCGACATCTGGGATACTGCAACATTCCCGGCCGACTTGATGCAGGGTATCCTCGTAAAGGTCCCGAAGAAAGGAGACCTGACAGAGTGCGGTAACTGGCGAGGCATAACGTTGATCTGTACAACCCTCAAAGTACTCTGCAAAGTGATTCTGAACAGGATCCAGGAGAAAATAGACGCTACACTCCGACGGCAACAAGCTGGATTCCGATCTCGACGATCATGTGTGGACCACATCACAACGCTACGAATCATACTGGAACAAATCAACGAATTCCAGGACTCTCTTCTGCTGGTGTTCGTTGATTTCGAAAAAGCATTCGACCGACTTAACCATGAAAACATCTGGGCGGCTCTAAGGCGACGAGGGGTCCCAGAGAAACTAGTCCATCTCATCGAAGCACAGTATGAGGCATTTTCGTGCAAGGTCTTGCACGACGGTGTCTTGTCCGAACCAATCCCGGTAACTGCTGGAGTGAGACAAGGATGTATTCTATCACCGCTACTTTTTCTAATCGTAATGGATGAGATTCTGATTGGATCGATTGACTGTGCACCGAACCGAGGATTGCCGTGGAATCCTTCAACAATGGAGCAACTGAACGACCTTGACCTGGCTGACGATATTGTTTTGCTCGCCCAAACACAACCAGATATGCAGAGCAAACTCGACGACCTCACCGAAAGTTCCAAGGCAGCAGGTCTCAAAGTCAATGTCGGAAAGACCAAGTCGATGGAGATCAACACAGGAAATCCCTCCAGTTTCATGGTAGCTGGGCAACAAGTTGAGACAGTGGAGTGCTTCCAGTATCTTGGTAGCCAGATTACGCCTGATGGTGGTACCAGAAAAGACATCGAAACACGGATCAGAAAGGCCCGATTTGCGTTTGCGAGTCTCCGAAACATCTGGCGGTCACGCCAGATCTCTCTACGAACAGAAATCCGAATCTTCAACTCAAACGTCAAATCCGTATTGCTGTACGGGTGCGAAACTTGGTGCACATATGCGGTAACGACGCGAAAACTGCAAGTATTTGTAAACCGCTGCCTGCGGAATATCATCCGCGCTTGGTGGCCTGGCAACTGGATCTCGAATGAGGAACTACATCGCCGGTGTCATCAAAAGGCGCTAGAAATCGAGATTCGGGAACGTAAGTGGAGATGGATTGGGCACACGCTGCGAAGAGATGAAAACGAGATTTGCAGAGAGGCGCTAGATTGGAATCCAGAAGGTCATCGAAGAAGAGGCAGACCCAGAAATTCGTGGCGGCGAAGCCTAGCCGCTGAAATCCGAACTGTTGACGAGAATCTTGACTGGAACCAGGTGAAGACGCTGGCTCCGGATCGTCAACAGTGGAGGTCTTTTACCACGGCCCTATGCACCGGAGGATCGGCGCGGGATCATTAAGTAAGTAAGTAAGCTGTTATTATGTTCGTTTATTGATTCAGAAGTCCACTAGTTTTGCCCGAGATTTGAACCTCAAGCAGGCGGTTGCACCCCGTAAAAGTTGTCAGTGTTGGGGGTAAACATAAGAGTGAGTATAGGGCTTTTGCTACACACACATATAAGAGGTCTGTTGGGCACACTTCAATGGTTTTTATATGCGGAAAAGGCAAAATTTTGCTAAAATGTTGTTTTAAACTTAAATGATTGCGCCTTTTCTCTTAAAAAAGTGCCAATAAGTATGTTTCGAATCATTGGATAACAAGTGGAAACAATTAGGTGGTGAATATTTGATTGAGTAGCAGTGCAGAAACAAGCAGAACAAAATGAAAAATGACCATTATGTTTGAGAGGTACATTCAACGGTTCCCCCAGATCTTTTGTTAAAGTACTCGGGCCTATCTTTTAGAATTTTGAACCCGGAGGATGAAGCTTAGTGTTTTCGTTGCGGAATTTATAAAGATCTTCAGCCATATTTCCTCTTCATCCTCAGAAAACAGTCGTATCCTGTACAGAATCTTAATTTTTTCAAAGAACCTCACTCGAAATCAGAAAACAAATATGTGAACAAGTAAACAAATGCACTGGCTCCTAAAAAATGTGCTTTATGTTGAAAAACTTTCGATAGTTTTCATGAATAAATTCGAAAACTAACTTTCTTCCTTCGAATCGTATTCATTTTGCATTAAGCATTACTGCATTACTTTTGTTTGCCCAACGGCTCACTAATACAAACGCACTGTGCAAAAGCCCTATAGCAACCATATATTTGCATCGTCCCGGGTAACGATTCTGTTTGTTTATTCAGAAAAAGTTTTGCCCCGCGCTAGTGGAGAAAAACGAAAACGGCATTAGAAAGCTTGATCAACAACATTTGTATAACATTAATAACCTTTTTTTGATATTCGTGTTTCTCAATAAGATATTTTAAAACTTATTTTTTCCAAAATATCAAAATTTGTGTGCCATTTCTCATCTTTATTTATCGATCTCTTGATCATTGTACCTACTGCAGCTCCAAAATTTTGAACTTTTCTTAGTCAAAATGTCTACTTTCCATAAAAAAATATTGAGAAATATATTGGGGATGATCCCTTTTCAGATTTTTTACCATCTGATCTCCCACTATGGGTGGCAATTATGCCAATATGTGTCAAATTACATCAGCTTTCCAATACACTTTTCAGAATTTTTCTACTACACTTTTTCCGAAGTAAATTAATTGGATTAATTTCTTCGATTTTGAATAAAGTTCAAATAGATATTTGTAGTTAAACAATGTCTTTTAAAAAAATAAAATCCCGTTACAAGATTTCCAAAACTATAAATTAAGTACAAATCTTCTGAGAAACAAGAGAATTTCAACGGAGAAAGGTTTAACTGTCATTTGAGTTCTGGTGGTATGAGCAGGCATATACAAATTTTAACCCAATATCAAATAATTATTATATATTTAATAAATATCCCAGCTTAAATTAAGTTAATCTGTTTGTTGTACCCTAAATACTGGTCGCAGGATGAGAGAAGCGAAGCCTATCAGCTTTTGCTTCCGCTATTTGTTATTCAATCATTCGGCCTTTATTGTTGAGGTCGCTACATCTGGTGGCTTGTTTTCATTATTTACTATTTTAATAAACACATCCAACATGTCGTTTGAGTACGAGTATATGTTATTTGTTGTTGTTGACTATGTTCTTTACCGGCCCAAACCCCCATTCCAGTAAACTTTAAACGCTTGCATAATACATTCTGACAATGAAATGTGTGCAACCTGCAATTGAGAGCCCAAGTGAACGAACCAAAAAAAAAAACTACGTAACGTAAAAAGAGATAAATACACACCATTGCACATTTATTCTACACTGACTTGTGGCAGCACAGCAACGTATGTTGGGTGCAAAGTTTAATTTGCAGATGTGGGCATTTTTGTATTGATATTGACTACTTATTTTGCTGGGGTAATTTATTCATGGTTGTTCGGTGAATGATAAGCATTTTGTTTATGCTATTTTTTTTGCACAATTTGCGAAAAGAGGGCTTTAAAAAACACATTTTTCAACCTTCGAACTGTTGAGTTCTTACCCTTCCAGTGTCTAGAGCAGTCTGGTGTGACGTAGACTTTAAGGAAGTGTTGCCGCCTGCATGCTTCGGATGACCTTCGGCCAAACAGACGTTTGGCCAAACAAATGAATCAACAAAAAAAAAAAAAAAAAAAAAAACAGCAACAACACTAAGTGAGGGAGAGCAACAAAAAAATGGTTTGGGTACGTCATTCCCATGGTAATTTTCCGTTTTGGTTGGGTAGGTCAGTTGCCAAGAGTTCCATGACGAGTCGTTCTTGCATACGATGAGCATGATATTCCCGAAATCGGCGAAAAAAGAACACTAAACGAAACAAGCATGAATGCGATTCAATATAAGTAGGTAAACATACTACTCAGCAACAACAACAACGGCAGGCAGACAACAAATCAACCCACGCAGCCAGAGTAGCCAGGCCAATTGTGCGGGGGAGGAAGTTTGAAGAACGCACTTGTTGTTGTTGATGAGTTTATTGAACGATCCGGAATCAATGAGTTTTTTTTATTACTTTCGTACCAGAA
This sequence comes from Uranotaenia lowii, assembly GCF_029784155.1. NCBI lineage: Eukaryota > Metazoa > Arthropoda > Insecta > Diptera > Culicidae > Uranotaenia > Uranotaenia lowii. The sequence continues at coordinate 188,967,986 of NC_073692.1, read as the reverse complement.
TCGATCATCTGAATCGATTTTCCGAATGGGGTCGGATTGCATTCAGTTGAATGTTGCGAATGATTCGAAATCATGCTCTAAATTGTTGCGTCACATCGTTTTGAAAAATGACATTTTTCAGGAGTTAGAATTTAAACAGACAAATTATAGGGTAACAAACCAATTTTGGACCGCTTTGGGAAGTGGCGATGCTATTCCTTGAAATAAAAAAAAATATATGTCACATTTTTTAACTGCTCTATCCTAGTCGGTAATTTGGACCACCATGTTTCTATTTTGGACCACCCTCGGGACCTGTTTTGGATCACCCTTAAACAAAATAAGATATTTTTTCGAATTTTGCTACTGCTTCGACAGCAATTGGTTCATACGTATAATTTAGTTAACCTTTTAATGTTTAGAAGGTAGTCAAGTTTTTTTTCATGATAATTCATTCGTTAACCATTTTTTTCAACTTTTCATCAACCACTTTCTTCACTTGAGTATTTATAACTGCATACAACTATCCGTTATTTGCACTATGATGTAAAAAAAATGATGTTAAGAAAAAAAACCTTTTTTATTTACTAAAGGTTTTGTTAAGGCATTTTACTCATATAGTTTTTATGTGCCGGGAGAAGAAGGAACCTACCAACTGAAAACTCCTTCTTTTATATAATTTTTGACAAATGTTTTTGAAAATTCCGAAGGCATCAGGATCAAATTATAAAACGCAACAAAACTCACTTTCAGGCGACGCAATGATGAGTTAAGAAAGTCCTTCATCATCAGCTCCGCGACATAAATTCATTTATCTTTTCTTCCAAATCCTAAGTGGATTTAGTTTGGCTTTAGTACTGCAGCGAACTTTAATAGATTCGAGCAACTCAAGTCCTTTTAACCCTCTAAAATCCAGATGAAAAATTCACAGAAGTGCACTTTTTTGATTCCAAACAACTTTTGTTTGATAAAAGTCCTTAACGTTGAGGAAAATTAAAAAAAACAAAATTGCATAACTACAGGGGCTGAAGAACATTTTCAGTACTTTTTCGGTTGTAGTTTTTTAATATTTAAACAATTTTTTCCTTAATTTTGAAACATATAAGGATTGTCTTATAACTATAATTTATATAATTTCTGCCCAAATTGTTCAACAAATAAAAGGATATTTCAATTTATTCAAAAAATATATATTCCGCCTTTAGACGTCATTTCGTCACATCAACCTATCTTCGGATCATATTTATTTTAGAAAAATCAAGCCTTAATAGTTGTTTCTCGGAGTCCTTAATTTCAATAGTTTTTTTAAGAAACTACCAAAGTTAAAATTTAAAAAATAGGTCCATTTCCTGATTGCTTATGTTTTCAAGTCTCTCTAAGCTTGTAGCTATTTGAACTGCTTGTCACACAGCTGCTGTTAGTATGGATTGTGAGATTTACATGCTTTTAAACATTCTGCGTTAAAAGTAAGTTAAAATAATTATTGGTTTTGAGAGGAAGCGAGTAGGCCTTGGTCGAGTGCGGTCGCGTTTATTTTCTCTGCGTTCAATTTTTTCGTTTTTCTGTCGAGGAAAAGTTTTGATTTTACAAACAAATCATCAGTGTACAAATGTTTCAAAGGATACAACAAAGAAATCATTGCTGATAACAGAAAAATTCAAGTGCTAAATTAGAAATCCCTTTTTTCACTTGTTATCGTTGCTCAGTGCGGTTCCTCCGGGAAGTTTTTTGCACGGGCTGAATGACGAAGAAAGTTTAATTTTGATGGTGCAGAATTGTTGAAAATGGAGAAAGGAGTTGGGTGGGATAGCGAACGGAACAGTTTTGTTTCCTTTTTTTCGATACGTGAGAGAGTGGTCTTTTTAGTGCTACATTGGGAATGATAAAAATATGTTCAGGTCTCTTATGAATGTGAAGTGAGAATATAAGTTGAAACGAACAGGAAAAAGGTGATCCTGTTTGTCGTGAGCTGAACAAAATCTCTTCCACCTAATATGCTCAAGCAGGATAGTGAAATCATCTTTAGTTAATAAAGTTATTGAGAAATGAGCTCATAAAAAGTGACAAAATTTTTGAAACCGAATGAAGTCAGCAGTAAGTGCGGAAACTAGCAGAAAACTGGTGAGGACGTTCTTATTATTTTTTTCTTTCGTTCCAATTATTCATTGTTGAATTTCTAAACGGGCTGGCATGCTTCGAATGAAAAATTTCATTTATATATTTTCAATTACAATGACCAACAGTCGTTTGCGTTTAATCGCAGCACTCACTGACTTTTCAAAATTCGCCTATGGCTGGCGTAATATTGCACTTAGTTCGGGGGTGGATTCAATTGCTAGGGGTAGGTAGGTGGTTTCTTAATTCTATCACTTGTGAATCTATTGTACAAATTAAATTGTTTTTACTTTGGATAACATAAAAGAATACATGAATTTTTCTAATACTTGGGTAATTTTGTTTCGAAAAAGTATGATAAAAAATTTTACATAACATTTTTATTAAATCAATGTAAAGGAATAGCATAACAGATCTAAAAGCATATTTATAATGAAACTTTTACATGAAATAAAATGAATTTCAAGTTGCATTTACCGGAGCTAAACTTAAATCAAACATTTTTAATTATTTGGAACATTATTTGAATTTAAACTTTTACAATTTATGTTGACAGTAAAAAAACACTTTGAAATCGATCCAATGATATGAATCGTATAACATCGCATATTTTTAAATTTCCAGTTTTGTATGAATACATTATTAGTGTTTTCTTTGATAACTAGATTCGCATTTAAACGTTTTTGATCCACTAATAAGGTTAATTTTTATTTGATGAGAACTTTCAAAGGTAATTTGATGTACTATTTTTAATACAGTTAACATTTTTGGAAAAACTTTCCGAGCTCTAAACAGACCTCGGAGGGTTTTATGTACTACTAATGATTTCTGTTTTTCTTTTTTATTTTCAAGAGCGAGTAAAGGCGCTTTAACCTTGGTCGGTGACCAGAAATGATTGTACACTGAAATCCAGAGAGATTTTGGGATTTCCGTGTACAAAATAAATCATTTCCAACCCTTTCGAATGGCCCTAGCGATTGGCGAAGTTCCTTTGCATGACGCATGGTTTCTTCATCACGGAGCATTTTTCTTAGCATGCTTCCAACGATACTGCCCATTTGAAACGTATGGTACTGGTGGTCCACGTTTCTTCCTGTTCCTGTGTTCCAGATGTCTCTGCGTTCTCTGCTCCATGGTAGGCCCAACCAATCCATGTTTTTGATCATTTTAATGTTTTTATGTTAAAATTATTAAAAATATGGATAAAGACAAGAAGAATGATAAGACACTTTTATTGTTCTTTGGGACTCAGACATAAGTTCTGGCTGTGGAAGTACGATTAGTGATTAGTGAGTGATTAGTTAAAATAATTATTGGTTTTGAATGCATCCCGACTATAGTAAACCCCGTCTAAAGGCGGGGTTATGTTTAAGGGGGTTAATTAAATATAAAAAAACGTGAAACAACATCTCGATTAGAATAAAGTTTTAATGGTTTGAAAAGCACCTTAAATTCTAAGTATTAACTCATCAAAGTATGCAATGTGTAAAACAGGAAAATGTGCTCCTGAAAGTCGCAATAAAAATAAGAATACGCTTAATGTACTAACAATTTGTTCTACAACACAGTTTTCAATGCGTCACATCATTTTTTTTTTCGTCATGACACGAAGTTCATAAAGGTGGTAAAGTGTCACTACAAATACTTAATAAAAATAAATTAACTCTGTTGTAATTTTATTTAAATCGGTTGAGAAATTATCGATTTTAATTTTGAAAAAAAATCATTGAACGTGGATTCAAAAATCTTCATTGAATTCGAATTTATATTATAATAAAGATAACTAAACAGTGCGTTGTAAATCTGAAAAACCATGTAAATTTCGTTGCGTCACATTTTTAAGATACCCCTTTTTACACCATCTGTAGATCAAAAACGTTAAAAAAATAAGCTTCAAATGCCGCGATATCCTGAAGGCAGTTCCCATTCACTTTCATACATCTTTTTCTAGTCGGTTTATCCTTGTACATATTTTCAAAACTTTCCACTCCGTGGGAAGGTTTATCAAAAAAAGACACATTCCACCGTGGCATGAATTCACTTTTCCTTACAGTTTTCATTCTAGAGGTCAACGAATAAAAAAAAATTCCAATTTATTTCAGAGAATCAATTCAGTTTAGAATAAAAAAAAGCATAACAATCGGTCACAAATTGAATATTCTTTGAAATGAATATGTAGGGGAGAATGAGGATACTTGATCTCTAGAGATACTTGATTCTTTCGCTATATCTCGAAACAGGAATGTCATACAAATATCAAATGTTCTAGAAAATGTGTCGAATAGAAGAAAACAACAATGCTGTTATCTCAACAAATTTTAAAAAAATTATTTTTTCGTGTTTTTTTTTTTACTTTGTTTGAAAAGTTTAACAAAATGTGATTTGAAGATCTTTTTTTTATCCCTTTAAAATGTTTCACACATGAAAAAATTATAATAAAAATAATTATTCTCATATCTCAATGGTTAGAGTATAACATAAACTTCATAATGCCATATTTTCAAAGCAATAGTAAGCAATTTTTAAGAAGAAGTTTTCCAAAATGCATACTATGGCTATAATTGATCCTTTGTGCTCAAAATGATATATTTTTCTTCTGAATGAATCGTGATCATTGGTAATCATGGAATTACTAATATCTGTTCAATAACTTATGTTTATCCAGTAACTATCTGTTAAAAAGGATCTAAATTACTGTGTTTATAAAAAAAATTAGAAAATTGCGACTTGAAGTATCCAATGATTCTAGGGTAGAAGACAAATATTTTGAATTGTTTTTTTTCTGATACTCACAATCTGTGAAATGAGAACTCGAATGGCAAAAAATAGTCACCGGACCTTTTATCTTTTGATTTTACCAAATTTTTGCCTAAAGCCTTGAATTGAGGATCAATTTTCCTTTAGTAAAGGATCAAGTCTTCTGTAACTTAAAAAATATCACAATTTTTTTAGTCTCACGAAAATGCTTCTAGTTCATCAACGAGTTCATGTATCGTTCAAACTTTTGGAGCATATAAACTTCAAATTACATGCTATCAAAAAATGCAAAAGACGGCGAGTTGCTAAATTTTTCCAAAAAGATATGGTGAAAATAAGAAAAGGGGATCAAGTATACCCATTTTCCCCTAATCAAGTTAACCCTGTTGAAACTTTTCAATTTCTCTACCGATATTAATTTTGAAAAAATATCATTAAACGTGGATTCAAAAGTCTTAATTGAATTCGAATTTATATTATAATAAAGATAACTACAACGCACTCTGTAAATCTGAAACACTTTTTTTAAATACCCCTTTATACACCCTCCGTAATTCAAAAACTATAAAAAAAATTAGCTCCTTACGGCGCGGCATCCTGAAGGCAGTATCCATTCACTTTTATATATCTTTTACTAGTCGGTACATCCTTGTATTTTCAAAATATTCCACTCGGTGGGAATGTTTACCAAAAAAAGACCAATTCCACCATGGCTTGAATTCACCTTTTCTTACTTTTCCTTGCTGTCTTCAGTCAACGAATTTATTATTTTTTTCTGTTTTCTCAGAGAATCAATTTACATAAGAATGAAAAAAAAAATAGCAATGGGTCACAAATTGAATATTACATATTTGTAATGAATATGATTTGGACATTAACAAAATGAAGATGTTTGAGTTGCGATCGATTATATTTGTGACGTGAATTCACGCTTGAACTGATCGTATTTGACCTCAGTACATATCAAATTCATTTTTTAATATATATTTTTTTTGTGGAATAGAATATCTGGTCTTCAATCAAGTCGTAGACAAAACAATTACCAACAGTTTAATGCGAGTGACTTTAGGATTGAACAACAACAAACAAAGAAATGTATTTTCTAAAATGTGACGAGAATTCACTCAGTTTTATCGCAACAGATTTTTGGAGTGAATGAATACACGTAGAGAAATTTCAAGTTATTCTGAATAAATATATAAGAATAAATTAAAGTGTAGTGTGTTGCAAAAATATTGGAACGCCTTTTAATTATACGCAAAATGCTTTTAACCCCAGTAAATTTGTTTCATTATCAAAAAATTGTATAGGGGTGAGGTTGCCAGAATTTTTTCAGCACGTTTCCGAGCCGGATAAAGCCGAACAATTTTACATAAAAACCTGGCATTCGGTTTCGAAACTGTCGCCCAAAAATCTGGACAATATCCGGGCAAATTATGTCAAAATCTAAGAATTACTCAAAAAAAACAAGAAAAACAATTTTGAAAAAAATCTTTTTTTCCAAGAACACTCATGTGCAGATTTTAAATCGTATTTTGAGCTTTTATAAAACCTTTATAATTATGTTTATAAATTTTGCTCCAAAACTTTCGTTTTGAACGCAGAATAAAAACTTTTTAAAACACAATTTGTTTTTTTTTTGTATTATTTGGCAAATTAAGTGAACAAACCAGGGCTAATTCGAGCGAAATTCGTGCATTTTTCAATGATTTACAAGCAATCCGGCCGAACCAGACTTTTCCAAACTTTGTATCAAATATTCGGGCAAACCCGGATAAAACCAGGCAATCTGGCAACCTTAGTATATGGGTGTGTGCAATAAAAAAATGAATATTAAGGAATTGATTTTTGAAAAGTTGTGTATTTGGCCTAAGGCTGATCAATTAAAGTAACAAACTTTATTGAATTCTTCTAAATATGGTCTTGAAAATGAGTGGAAGAATGATTGAAATAAGCATTCTGATGAAATTATTGTGATCCATTTGAAAGGCTTGTTTTGAGATTTTTCGGAGCATTATTAGTGGCCACTATTTCCAGCGGCTCGGGGTTAAAGTGTTCTTCAAGTATTTTAACAATGGCGGCGTATGCCTGGTCTTTAGGCTTAGCAGGTGCCAACTTATCGGAAACTACGTCGTACGTTTCCGCGCCCATGTAGTGTAGCAACATGGGGAGTTTCGTCTGCTCCCGGACACCAAAAAGCTGCAAAGCACCTTCGAATCTTTCTACCCAGCGTGACCATTTCATTTTATGGCGGTCAAAAGGTTCGATTGTAAACGTGGAATGTACTGTGATCGAAACTCCGTCGTCTTCGGTATTGCCCGCGATTTCACTTTTAGGGTTTCGCGAACTTTTACCGCTCGAACTACCGGAACTCGTAGACTTTTCAGTCATCCTCGTCGCCAGAAACTATTATGACCGGGAGGGAATTTCGGAAACTCACGAATGAAGTCGGTATTTCTAACTTATCGAGAACTTATAATTCGCACGTGTTTTCTGTTCCGTAACTATCATCGTAGTGACAATCAAATATAATGGAGGGAAAGCTAGAGCCCAAAGTCGTCAATGTGTAGTGTATACATCAGGTGGTGTGAATGTTGTATTTTGTATGTGTGGATATATGACAGCATCGATTAAGAAACAAATATTGGATTCGATTTGCTGAAAATATGCCAATTGAACATTGAAGTTGAGTTTGGTATAAAACCATTCCAGCTAAATAATTCTAACAACTATTTTACAACAACAGATGTTGCCCAGTACAAAGATTTTGATAAAAGAAAAAAATCATACTTGGTTTTTCAAACTATATTGCATCCCAAGATGGATTTTTCAACATTTTATTTTATTGCATATTTCAATCATTCTCGCACTCATTTCCAAGATGATATGTTAAGCAACTTTATGTCAAAACCTGAGAATTACTCAAAAAAAATCAAATCTTTTTTTTTCCACGAACACTCATGTGCAGATTTTAAATCGTATTTTGGGAATTTATAAAACCTTCATAATTATTTGCGTTTAGCGTTCAAAAATATCTATTATTCATTTTGGTTAAGATTTCTTTTAATTTGAACAAACACCGAGATTGTCGTAGAACTGTTAAAATAACAAAAGTCTAAATTACTCGCAGTCATTGATAAAATTAATCATTGATTCAAAACCGTAGTTTTCAATATCAATCATATAAAAAAAATGCCAAAATGTTACAGCAATTATACCAAATCAGTCGAAATCATCTCTTAAATTTTTTGCATCATGTAAAATGTGAATATTGATGCCTTATAAATACTTTAAGAAACTGATCCTTCATCTCATGATTTTTTAAATTATTTAAAAAAAATCGTTTTAAAAATTAGGAACAGCATACATTTTTTGATGGAAATTTACTATTCTAATCAAAGGATTTTCATTCCATTCATTTCAGTTTGAATAAAGTTTGGAATCGAAAATATTTCGTTATTTGACTGCAGAATGAAATAGATATTTGAAATGAAATTCGTCGATCACATTTCATAATGATAAATATATATATTTTTTTTTTAAACGAACACACACATATAGGATCTCAGTGAAACTTCTTGTTTCTTTGAAGAGATCTAATTTACTTAACTCTAAGGCGTACATCTTTCAAGGATATTTTGGCTAGCATCTTACAAATGCTAAAACCACCAGACCACAGAAAGAGTTTTCGATCTCATGGACTCTGGCTTAGAAGACTGGAATGCTATCCTCTAGGCCACGTCCGGCGGCTAAATCCGGCGGCTATTTCTGAATTGATAAAACAACATTTCCGAATCACTTGTTTGAAAAATATATTCGAATTATAATAGAAAAACACACTTTAAATAAGTTTACAATCATAGCAATTATTATTTTCAAAAACACAAATATTTGTTTTTCGAACGTTAAGTTGCAAAATAAGAACCATTAAAACTTGGTTGTAGTTGCCTTTCGATGAAGCTCAGGAAAAAAGATATTTATAAAATTTCTTAAAATTTTCTACTTTTCATCAATAAGTGAGTTATTTTCATTTATAAAATGACATTTTAAACACAATGAGCTCATAAGTCAACTTTTTCAAGTCACTGGTATACAAAATGCGAAAATCATCGCTTAATCAGCATTTTCTTGCATGGAAAATAGATTTATAGATTGAAGTTGCATTAAAGGATATCGAAATAAGTTTAAATCGAGAAATGTGGGGTATCATGGGTCGCTTTTTTGTCTTTGTTTCATAACTTCTTAATTATAAAAGACAAAAAGAAAAAAAAAATTTTTTTATGTTTTAAATAAATTTATTTCCCCGAGTTCACTCTGCTACCACCCAGAGGACCCAAAGAGTATTGGTGAGAAGTCCAATGTAATTTATCAGATCCCATGTGAGGATCCATGCCCCTATGTTTACATTAGACTCACCAAAAATACTCTCGAGGCCACCGGAGTAACATCAAATTACTAAAGAAAAAAACGAGACGATAATACAAACAAAACAATATCTACAGAAAAACAGAAAGAGAAGGACAGCACATCTCTAGTTGAACACATAATAGAGACAGGACACACTTTTAACATAGAGAAAACAAATATCATAGACTCAAGTTTCAACAAATACACTCTCAATTTCCTCGAGACGTGCCATATTTTCAATACTAAGAAAACAGTCAACCAGAGAACTGATGTTCAAAATCTCAATTCCATCTTTGCATCAGTGTTAGACATCTTACACAAACACAATTACAAAAAGATCCATAAAAACTTGTCAAAAATATCGATCTTCAAAAAACAACGCAAGAGGAAACTATTCTAAACAATTCTACGTAAATGTCCTAATTTGTGTTTAGTGTTAGAAAATTTAAAATTTCAAATTTGAATCTATCGTTTTATCATATAAGGCAACCAAAGAACGTAATTTTACAAATTCAGAGTGAAACTCCACCACAACACATCCGGACAATACGCTTTTACTAAAGCAATTCAGAATCAACCATTTTGTAAGTAACGCTAGAAATTAAGAAATCAACACACATTATACACTTAACTAATTGTTAAAAATAAACTACACATTACTCACAGGATCCCTGATGAAGGTGTTAACCAACATCGAAACGTTGGATCAAAAATAAATGTTTTTGGATTCAATAAAATTGGACTGATTTGCTGTTAATTTTAAGTTATTTAGTAATTTTAAAGCAATTTCAGATAAGGAAATAAAAGAAGAGAGTTGTGTAAGATCGAATAGTTCCTTGAACTTGATTCGCGATCGTTTCGGCAAAGTTCCTTATAAAGTGGTTCAAATATTTATCATAGCTCTTTATTTGACATAACAATGAAATTTTCAGATAAGAAAAACGTATTTTTAGATCTGAATTTGTATAAAACCTTAAAAATATAGGTGGCCCAAGATACCCCGCAAAATGTGGCCCACGATTTTCCACAAGCTATGATTTGGAAATTGGTTCCGTTTGTGTGACTTGTTGAAATTTTAGCAAAAATTCTATTTCCACGTGAAAGAACATGACAAAACTTAGATCATAAGCGTATAAGCATATTCTGTTATGAACTCTAGGTTCTCTACCGATGCAATAAGCGGCTGCTTGTTTAATTACACTAGTTTACAGCATTTTTGAACTCAGTAAACTGACAGTCATTTCCAATGTAAAATCGGGCGCTGAATCCGAAAATGAAATTCAAAAAAATCTCAGTAGAACCGTTTTTGAGTTATGCTCCCAATATGAAATTTCGGAAAAATTTAAAAAGTTCTTGTACTTAGATTAAAATATCTCGGACGGCAAAACAGTAATTTGAAATCTCTCTTTTGCATATTGAAGGTGAATAAATTTTCTATCGATCATCTCAACACTGTTTTTGCGTTTGACCAACAGTATTGTTGATATTAGTGACTTTATGAGGAAAAAAATTATAAAAAACGCATTTTTTTAGAGAAAATTTTGTTTCTACGAAAGTTTTAAACTCGATGGTAGCATTTAAAAAATCTGATTTTCTTTTGCGCTTAAATGTCAATTCAAAACGAAGATTTCAAGTGGTTATTTATTAAAATAGGTTGAAATTTGAAGAAGTTATGGCTACTTTACCATAACTGTAATTTTTGCGTTTTCAATAATTTAACGAACCGCAGTACACTTATCATAGTATAGGAAGAATGAAACATGATAAATCTCACTCGCACCAAGTCAAAATTATTTATTAGCTTACCAGAAGGTCTCATGCCAAGTTTCAGGAAGATCTGACCATAGGAAGGGGTTGTTTGAGTCTCAAACGTGAATAAAATTTTGAGGTATTTTGCCCGGAAGGAACGAAAAATACTGGTTTTTCATCAATAACTTTTTTCATCACTAGCTGATTGTTTTTTATGGTTGATTTTCTTAAAGCCTATGTTGAGACAAATATTTCACTCGAAGACTGTAACTCGATTGGATTTGAAACAGAAAAGTTATTGCGGTCCAAAGATTGTATTTTGGTCGGAAATTGTCGTATAAATCGCAATGGGTAAAAAGTACTCATTGCGTGTTGGACAAAATTTGTGGCCTTTAAACCGCAATAACTTTTCTGTTTCAAATCCAATCGAGTTACAGTCTTCGAGTGAAATATTTGTCTCAACATAGGCTTTAAGAAAATCAACCATAAAAAACAATCAGCTAGTGATGAAAAAAGTTATTGATGAAAAACCAGTATTTTTCGTTCCTTCCGGGCAAAATACCTCAAAATTTTATTCACGTTTGAGACTCAAGCAACCCCTTCCTATGGTCAGATCTTCCTGAAACTTGGCATGAGACCTTCTGGTAAGCTAATAAATAATTTTGACTTGGTGCGAGTGAGATTTATCATGTTTCATTCTTCCTATACTATGATAAGTGTACTGCGGTTCGTTAAATTATTAAAAACTGCAAAAATTACAGTTATGGTAAAGTAGCCATAACTTCTTCAAATTTCAACCTATTTTAATAAATAACCACTTGAAATCTTCGTTTTAAATTGACATTTAAGCGCAAAAGAAAATCAGATTTTTTAAATGCTACCATCGAGTTTAAAACTTTCGTAGAAACAAAATTTTCTCTAAAAAAATGCGTTTTTTATAATTATTTTCCTCATAAAGTCACTAATATCAACAATACTGTTGGTCAAATGCAAAAACAGTGTTCAGATGATCGATAGAAAATTTATTCACCTTCAACATGTAAAAGAGAGATTTCAAATTACTGTTATGCCGTCCGAGATATTCCAATCTAAGTATAAGAACTTTTTTTATTTTTCCGAAATTTCATATTTGGAGCATAACTCAAAAACGGTTCTACTGAGATTTTTTTGAATTTCATTTTCGGATTCAGCGCCCGATTTTACATTAAAAATGTTGGTCAGTTAATCAAGTTCACGATTTTTTTAAAATTTTGTAAACTAGTGTTATGTAAGTAAATTTTTCGAAGCTCTATAAATAAAAGAAGCATATGATGCGTAATGATGTCAACAACATATAGAAAAATATGCAGTTGGATTAAGATTTTCATGTCAACACACATCTGAGATATTCAGAGTGGCCCGCGTTACACCACTCTCAAAAATTGGTTTAAAAATTATTAATATCTTCTTTAATTTTGATTTTTTTTTAAATATACCTCTAATTCAGTTTAATGAGACAAAATTGAAGGAAAAGGGGCAGTGTGCAGCACGCTTCTTTCCCCTCAACATTTTTTCTGGATATTAAAGTTCATTTTATTGGTCGATTTTTGAAAAATTATAAAATAACCACAGATTAGCCGCTTTAAAAAAGAAATTTGTCTACACGGTCCAACTGCTATGAACTTCTTCATAGTAGTTGGCCCGCGCTGAACACAAATTTGGAATGTGATAGCACTGAATATCTCATTTCTATGATTTGATTTTCTAATATCAAATTTTGTTTGATTGAACTTTGATAAACTTAAAAAAAGGATCTAAAGGAACATTTCAAAAGACAAAAATCTTTATTGAAAGCATGAAAAGGCATCTCGACAAAAACTTCGATTACGACCTTAGAAGCATTCAATTAATATAGTAGATGATCTCCCCTCTCTCTGAATAAAAATCAGAATCCAGATTCATGACCAAGGATTCTTAATTTAGGACCATGATCCATATTTCTGTCTCGGAGTTCAGTAAACAGATCAGAGTGAGAATCCGGGACCCATGATGGAAGCGCAGGTTGCGCATCCAAATGGGAATCTAAATAAAACTTCAAGACGAAAATTCAGGAACAGAAAACAAGAATCATGGATCCAGAATTAGAATGCGGAACCAAGAATGAAATCAGAACGCACACGGAATGGGATCAGAATTGGAATCAACATCATATTAGGGATTGAGATCAGTATCCCTAGTTTCATTCAGATCAGAGTAGGTGCCAAGATTGGAATGCAATTTGGAATCAGGATTGAGAAAAGCATTGGGAACTTTATCCTTATAATTGTGTTTTGGAAATTGTTTCGGTATTGTAGAAAAGTGTAAGAAATTTTCTAACACAACAACGAGATTTTGGTTGAATTTGTACTGAAATTATAGCAAAAGTAAAATTGTTCAACCTTAATCGAGTGAAGTAATTTAACAAACTTTTTGTAAAAATACACAAAAAAAAAAATTCTAGAATGCTACACTATTCTAATTTTTTTTTAAATGTTGAATGTTGAAGTTGAATAGTTAAGTAAAAATAAGTACAACTATCGATAAAAACACGAGAAACACATTATTGTCCTGACTTAAATTATTCCCTAATGGAGGATTCTCAAATTTAACTTATTGAATCTGTTTGATTGTGTCTACAATAAGTAATCTTTTTAAGATGTAGAACATTCTTCTCATGCAAATGAGAAGCTCTTTAACATTCAAATTAATAAATGCATTTTTATTTACCAAATTTTTCTGTTTTTTTTGGCTTAAAAATAATGTTTACTTAAAAAATTTGAAATTTTGTAGTAAAGTTGGAGATACAAATGATAAAACCTCTTCTGCAACCATTTTTTTTTTTGGGGTTTGTACCACCTTGTGGCATTCTTGTCCAACTACCATTTGTGTTGGATAACAACATTATATTAAGTTATAGGCAAAAATATTGGACGAATCCGTTTTGAATTCCTATCTCAAATAAATCGATTTCGTAAAAAAAAATTAAATCGCTAATGACAGTCAGTAAAATTTAAACACTAAATAGCCATCACATGAATGCGTCCATTAGATCCCAATTTGCATATTTGGTTAGCGAAGCCCAACCCAACACAACCAAATTTCAGGGGGAAGTTTGCTAAAACAATTCTACCGGCATCATTTAGTGCCTAGTTGCGGTCGTGGAAATGCGAATGTCATTCGGTTGCATTTCTCTCTTTTTGGGCGTAAAGTTGGAAAACGTTTCCGTCGTCGAAACCGAGCCTATAAATTTCGGGTTAACTAATTGCTGTTTACTGAAATGGAGCGTTTATTTAACGGCGCTAATGAGTGGTTTCTGTGATAATTAACGAATTCGGTTGAATGATCTAATCAAGAGTGTAATTTTTTTTTCGGTTTTGATGGCGTCAATTTGGCTAGTGCGAAGATTATCGATTATGATCGCATCGTTTCTTCTCATCGCGAAATATATTCCAGCCATAAACTTCGCACCGTAATACGACAAGGAAAGTTACCGTCTAGACGGTCCAATTGATTTGCTTATGTACACGAACGGAGGAACCGTCATCTTCGTCAGACCGACAGTTTCCTCTACTTCTACCATCTAGGATAGTTCCAGCCACGCCATCGCCAAGCTCATTTGGTATTTACTTACATTCTGCTGTCAGTCAGCCCAGGCGCTCAACCACGTGGAAGCTCTTAACACGTTTAAGGATTTTTTCCACGACACATTTTCCCATTTTGACGGGGAGCTTTTTTCCACTTTTCCACTATCCTCTGCTGAAAATAGAGCTAGGACAACGCCAATGAGGGATGGCAAAAAGGAACCCGCGCAAAAATTGCGGTCCCAATGGACTTTGTGTCTGCTGCACAGACAGTTAATCGTTTGGGGATGCGGAGGGCTTTTTTTCGCTCTTTCTCTCTCTACATTCGATTTCTTACTCTGGCTGGACTCAGATCTAAAGAAGACAGAGGACTTCCAGAGTAGGAAGGTATCACACCAATAGGCTAATGACCCCCTCGGCTGGAAGTTGACGTGACGATGAATAGGTCACATTACAGGCGATAATGGAACCTCGAAATGCTGAATGCGTCTCTGCTGGGTCTGATGGCAATAACCTTGGAAGACAGGACGATGGATGAGATCCAAATGGAGGCGCTTTAGAGAGTGTTATGATGGTATCCCGTTTCCCGATGGAGTACCTACCATTTGTTTAATGGAAAATCATCGATCCTGATGCTCCTTACAGGATACTTGTGTCACAAAGTTTCAAACCAGAAGATTTTTTCATTTCAGCTTTGAGGGTCCATTATTTGATGTTATTTTTTCAACTCAGAAAATATTTATAACTCAAATTATTCTTAAAAACTTCAACCGTTTTCGAAAGTGGAATGTATATTAGGCTCTTCTTTAACCATCTGGGGGAGAATCAGCGAATTTCGGTTAAAGAGTTAGAACCACAAACGATTTGAATAAAAAAAAGTTGCTTAGGCGGGTAAGACGGACTCCTAAAGGTCGGGTAAAACGAACACAAGTTTCTCCAGGAATTTCAAATCTTTCATCGATTTGATCCTCCATATGCCTTCAATACACCTTAACAAGAGCAATTGTCGATCAGAAAGCACTCACCATCCCGAACAGGTCAAAAAAAATTTAAAAACAGGATCCCCCCGTTGAAGAAAGCGCCAATAAAATACGGAAGGTTCCTATCACAGTTGAGATCCCTCCTTCTTACTGGAAGGGGAAAGGGGGTCTCCCAAGCAAAAAAAATGTTTTCAGAAATTGAGAACCAATAAAAAAAAATGGTTCCAAATTTGGCATGGGGGTGTATTTGGTAACGAAAAATATATCTATAAATATTTGGTACCCTTCCCTTTTTCCAGAGGGGTGATATTAAGGGGGAGGGGGCGCTCTCTTACAATTTATATTAACTCAAGAGTTAGTCAAGCGAATTTATTCAGTGGGGAGAAAGAAAGGGAAGTGGCTTCCATACAATTTTTATTGAATCTATCGATAACTATTCGGGCAAATGGAACCAAATTGAAATGGGAATTTACATGCATGGTGAAAAAAATCCTATGATCGTTTGAGACTCCTCCCGATTTGCGTTGGGAGCATAGAAAAAGATGAGAAAGCCCATAGAATTTTTTGCAAAATTACATAACTGAACTGAACAAGCAGGGAGAATCAAATGTGAGGAATGCGAGGATATTTGTGTGAATAAAATGTTCCCAAGATTGTTTGAAGCCCTTTTCACCTTTCACTGGAGAAATACAAAGCGAGAGAGGGCTCTCATACAATTTTTTGCATAACTGGAGAAAAAATCAGCCAAAAGGAACTGAATTTGGCATGGGTTGATATTTGGATACGAAAAAAAGACTTTGTGGGTAAATTCCTGCTAATAAACAGAAAGAGCAGAGAGTCCACCAAAGTTTTTAAAGGATATCGAGAATTAATCAGTCGCATCGAAACAAATTAGATTTGGATTTGTATTTTGATACGATTTATGTTTCTATAATTATTTGGATCCCTATCTTTCTTCCATTGAGTGAGATAGGAAGAGGAAACAAAAATATCATACATTTTTGTTGCATATCTTAGAAAACGTCATACGAATGAAACCAAATTTGTAATGGAGGGTGATTGGGATAAAGAAAGGTTTCTATGGTTATTCGGGAAACCTCCAGTGGGGGGAGAAATAATTCTTTAAAATGTTATGCAAATGAAGCCAAATTTATCATGGGAAAGTATACGGTAATAAAAATTTTAAACTCCTCCTTTCTTTCCAGAGGGGAGCTAGAAAAGGGAAAAGAATGCACCCACATTTTTTTAAAAAATTGAGAGAATTTTGTATAGAAGGGATTGATGTACGAGAAATGTTTTCTCAATAATTAAACATGGAGACTCTCATAATTTTTGGTTAATGACTTGGAAAACTGATCAAGCAAATGGAACCAAAGTTAGCATGGGAGAGGAATTTTATACAAAAACATTTGTTTTGGCAGAATTAAGGAACTTTTATGAACAAATGAATACAGAGTCTAAAATTAAATACTAAATAAGAATTGGAAAACAACTTTTATGTCAGGTTATGGAAACAGAAAAGAATATTTAAGAAAATTAAAACTAATCTCTCTTGTATTGCAATTTGAAACTTAAGTTGTCACATTCATGTCAAGGGTTATTGAAAAATCTGGCCTTTTTTCTTCTTTTCTGACATCAGCAGTAGACTGGCCCATAACAAAAAAAAAACCTGATATTCCACGCGGCACCCCCTAGATTGGTGCATTTAGGTGAAAAAATGATTTTCTGAAAGTTTCAGGTCATTTGGAAAAAGCACGAGCTGGCGCAAAAGACTTGAAATTTGTATGGAAATTTTCAGCAAAATGTATGAAAAACCGACATACTCTTACTCTTTGTGTTCTAAAATCTGTTTCCAGTATGCTAGAAAGCTCAGAATTTCAGGAATTGTAGTTCAAACAATGACAAACAAGTTTGTAGAAGATTGTGATGCGATACGAGTTGACTGTGATGAGTTATTCGTAATAGAATGTGTGCATTTATTTGATATACAGTGAACGGTGTAAGGGCTAATAATCGCACTAACTTCATCGCATCGTCACACAATGAGAATAACAAATAAAAAGTTTGTGTCCTCGGCAAAGTTGCGAAAAAAGCTGTGACAAACATTGTTTTGGGGCATTTAGACCTCCTTGCATTCACACTCATCCTATCAGATATTCTCATTGTGTGACAATGCGATCAAGTTAATACTAATAATCCACCTATACACAATCGTTCACGATATATCGATTAAATGCGAAAAAGATCCCACATTCAATTGCGAATAACTCATCACAGTCAACTCGTATCGCGTCACAATCTTCTACAAACTTGTTTGTCATTGTTTGTACTACAATTCCTGAAATTCTGAGCTTTCTAGCATACTGGAAACAGATTTTAGAACACAAAGAGTAAGAGTATGTCGGTTTTTCATACATTTTGCCGAAAATTTCCATACAAATTTCAAGTCCTTTGCGCCAGCTCGTGCTTTTGCCAAATGACCTGAAACTTTCAGAAAATCATTTTTTCACCTAAATGCACCAATCTAGGGGGTGCCGCGTTGAAAAAAATGTTGTAAAAAACATCCCATACAAATTTGGGCCAGTCTAATCAGCAGCTTATCTTTAACATAAAATACTTACGAAACTCATCTAAAAAAATTCGTTGGATTGAATGAATTACCTGAAAATATAAAAGAAATGTTTTTAAAGTAACATTGCAAAAGCTAATGGTTCATATTGACTTAACGATAGGTGTGTTTCAAGTGTTTTATACAAAGAAAAATTGGGAACATTTTTTTTTAATAAACAATAATTATAATAAAAATAGTTATACAAGAATAAGCAGACCAAAAATCTACTTGTATGATTATGCTACCTGAAGCTCGTCAATATTTTGAATACTAATAGGAACTAGAAGTAACAAAATTTCTTCTACCATCGTAAATTTGAAACTAGCTGTTCTAAAAAAAATTGTTTCCGATAACGGACACCCTCTCTTGAGAATCTCCTTTTCCAATAGATGAGAATCTCCCCTTATACCAACCAATGTATACATGCAAAAAAGCTAAACAAAGTTTATGAACGACTATTTAACCTGGATTTAAATCGATTACTCATAATTAAAAATTAAGTACCAAAGAACAATTTCAAAAACACAATCCCGAATCACTGGATAGCAGCATTGTTGGTGTTTTTACAATCAAATTTCATTTTTTTTTTTCAACCCGAATATATCTTTGATTTTTCAAATTTTCTTATTCAATTTAACGTTTTCTGCGTGCTTGAAGCATTTACTAACGATATGTAAAACTGAAATTCATGTAAACTTTGCATTAACGGGAATATGTCTGTAACCTCATAAAGTCAAATTCTCCCCACAAATAAGAAAAATCAATTGATTTCGTTGCTCAGTTAAAAAAAATGTAACTACCTACCATTTTCAACGAGGAAGAATGACCAAGAAGGTTAAAATCCTCATTAACCTTTTAAAGCTGTTCGGGTCAATATGACCCGAAGCGAACATTCCAATTATCATTATCATCGTTGAATTATAATGAAGAACTGAGATGTATCATTGACCATGTTTATTTTATGAAAATCAAATTAACCACAAAAAAAAACTAAAATTTGATTTTTAAAAAATCTTTTTATTAAAAAAGATAGAGATAATAAGTATTTTAGCTTAGCTTAGCTTAGCTTTCTTAACCCTCCAAAGCCGTTCGGGTCAATATGACCCGAAGCGCACATTTCAAACATCTTTATCATCATGCCAACATACTGATGAACTGGTAGTTTTGACAGACCAAGTATGTTCTATGAAAATAATGATCAAATTAACGCCAAAAAACTAAAATTTGAGTTTTTAAAATCGGTTCATTGAGAAATGAAATACAGCTAAGCAAACCCAAAACTGGATGTCATTTTTTTAAAGTAAGACTTTTTTCTACCGGAAGATCTGTCATAGCGGTAAAAACTTTCATTGGACCCCAACATATCTATACATTGTCGGATAGATGGATTCTTGACAATTTCAAACATCAATGAAATAATTAAATACAGAAAAGCTGTCAGAAGTTATGAGTATTTTAAAAATGACTGTCGGCAAAATGGGCGGTTAGCTTTGTCTTGATGTATTGATACTTCTCGACTGGCGGGACGCTTTCGATAATAGGTCGAAGATCGTTGAGTTTTTCGGGCGGTACCTGGGCCATAACGATGTTATACCTCCTCGTATCATGAGCCGATCCGATTTCACTAGCCGCGAACCAAAATTCTAGCGACATAAAGTAGGATTCGATGTTCGATTCCGACATGCTAGGAGGGTTGAGTCGCGGTGTCGATATGGCTTCAATCCTATCATTCGAACCACTCGCGCTTTGAGAACCCGCCGGGGGTTTGTCGTCGTCCGAATTCATCATATTATTAACAATACGCGAGTTAAACTAACTGTGATGTCGAAAATTATTCGGAAACGCGCTCAAAATATTCGGGGTCACCAATATAGCATGTGCTATTCGGATATCGATCGAAAACACGTTGTTTGTTTAGTGGTCAAAACTTTACTGGGTATATCTCATCTTACTTTAGCTTAAGGCCATCCAGGATCGATTGCGAACAATAGATTATATTAGTGTGTGCAATTCACCACGGATGGAGCAATCATCGAGTATCGCAAGTCATGATGATAGTTGATGACTGCTACATTGATTTTTCGGACTTTTAACTTTCTGAACCAGTTTCTGAAAACCTGGTAATACATATCGACTTTATTTTGAAATGTTGAGTAATTAGAATAAATTACCTACACAATGAATATAATATCTTCAAAATCGGTTAACATTTACAGCCAGGAGAACGAAATCAAATTACAACTCATACACTGCCGGCCAAAAGTTTGGGATCACCCACTAAAAAACATGCAAATTTTGATCGTTCATATCTCAGCCGTCTTAGGACATATTGAAAATCTTCTGATCTCATTTGAAAGATAATGAGCAATAGCTATCTCGGAGGTATTTTGCCCAAATATAATGTTTTAGTTTTGAACTTAAAACTTAACCTAAAGTTATAACATTTTCAAACAATCGCACTCAATATTCAAAGCCGATCATCTCGGGATAGGGTGGACCAAATCTCAAAATTTGAGTGGCATTAGAATTCCTGTTCTTTACTTCTCAAAACACAATCGAAAAAATTTGAGAAAAAATTCAAGAATGTATTTTTAATTAATAAAATAGACACTTGAGTTATCGTCCAAAAGTTTGGGATCACCTCTTTGTATGGTGAGTTTGGGATCATTCTTATAAAAACATGCAAATTTGTTTTATTCATATCTTTCTCATCTAACATCGTATTGCAGAGTTCAAGGGTTCATTTGGAAGCTTAGGAATTGTTGTTTTTTAATAAATTCATTCAAAAATTATATTTTGAAGTGATAACCATAAAAAAATCACCTGAAATTAATTGTTTTTTT
Organism: Uranotaenia lowii; assembly: GCF_029784155.1. NCBI lineage: Eukaryota > Metazoa > Arthropoda > Insecta > Diptera > Culicidae > Uranotaenia > Uranotaenia lowii. The sequence goes on along the minus strand of NC_073692.1, from coordinate 188,946,946 downwards.
GAAAGTTCTCAGATTTTTTTTATAGTTCTCACCTTAAAACATAATTTTTGAATGAATTTTAAAAAAAAACAACAATTCCTAAGCTTCCAAATGATACCTTGAGCTCTGCAATACGATGTTAGATGAGAAAGATATGAATAAAACAAATTTGCATGTTTTTATAAGAATGATCCCAAACTCACCATACAAAGAGGTGATCCCAAACTTTTGGACGATAACTCGAGTGTCTATTTTATTAATTAAAAATACATTCTTGATTTTTTTCTCAAATTTTTTTGATTGTGTTTTGAGAAGTAAAGAACAGGAATTCTAATGCCACTCGAATTTTGAGATTTGGTCCACCCTATCCCGAGATGATCGGCTTTGAATATTGAGTGCGACTTTTTGAAAATGTTATAACTTTAGGTTAAGTTTTAAGTTCAAAACTAAAACATCATATTTGAGCAAAATACCTCCGAGATAGCTATTGCTCATTATCTGTCAAATGAGATCAGAAGATTTTCAATATGTCCTAAGACGGCTGAGATATGAACGATCAAAATTTGCATGTTTTTTAGTGGGTGATCCCAAACTTTTGGCCGGCAGTGTATTTCCCCGAAACGGATATTTAGCGAACGGCTTTGGAAGGTTAATTTGATTCTTATAAATTGAAGTGAATTGGAGTGAATAAAGTCTGCTTCATTTAATATTGGAACACAAACAATTGCGTGTAGTTCAGTCATTTATTAACGAATTCATAATTTGTTTTTCATACAAATGTAGCATTTTCTTTACTCTTTCATAAAAAAAATTAAAAAAAATATTCATTGCTGTTTCGAAGAAATTCTCGTACTTTTCCCGTAATACGGCACATTAGGCGGCGCACACCATTTTCGTCCACCGTTTTGGCGATTTGATTCCACCAGTTCTTCATTTGAGTCATGTTCCTAACAAGTTTTCCCTTTGCCTTAAGCCTCCGCTTCGTGATTGCCCAGTATTTCTCTATCGGCCGGAACTGGGGGCAGTTTGGGGGGTTGAGGTCCTTCGGTATTACGCTGACCCCGTTCGTTGCGTACCATTCCATAACCGTTTTGCTGTAATGGCAGCTTGCGAGGTCCGGCCAAAACATTACTGGACGGTCGTGGGCACGAATAAACGGCAGAATCCGTTTCTGTAGGCACTCTTTTTTGTAGACTTCTGATGTCATTGTCTTGTCAGTGAGAAAGACTTTGGTTTTCTGTCCACAACTGCATATCCCCTGCCAAATCATGTACTTGCGGGCGAATTTATCCGCAAACACGAACTTAAATTTTGCAGGTACATCCCCCCGAGCCGTCGCCAAATAAAATTTTTGACCTGGGATTTGCCCAAAGTCCGCCTTCACGTAGGTCTCATCGTCCATCAGAATACATCCGTCGAACTTGGTCAGCACTTGGTCGTACAGCTTTCGAGCACGGATTCTGGCCACACTGTTCTGCTTCAGCGTCTGATTTGGCTGTTTGCTGGCTCGGAATGACCTTATTCCTTCCCGGAGACGAATTCGTCGCACCGTACTGTGAGCGGCCTGGAACTTATTGGCCAAATCGCGGTCTGAAAGATTGGGATTCATCTTGACGGCCTTGATGACTTTCCCACGCAGTTTCCGGTCGACAGTTCCACTCCGACGCTTCGAATGCGGCTTCCGAGCCGTCGTCAATGTTTCTTTGTACTGCTTGATAACACGCCATACGGTATTTCTGGGCATTTTAAGCTGTTTAGCTGTCGATGCCGACAACAATGAATTTTCAAGAAAACTGTGCACAATTTGATCTCTCCGTTCGGCTTCCATGGCGGTTGTTTACAAAATGCTATCGTTTGGTGTTATGACATAAATACATGGTGAAAGGTAATTAATTTCCCGACACGTGGGTGAAAAAAGTTTCCAAATCCGTCCACTAGGAGCGCCACAATAAGCAAAAGAATTTGTTCCAATATTAAATGAAGCAGACTTTAAAAAATACAAAGCTTTGGAAAAGATATTATAATGGGCCAAATTTATGGATTCCACGATGGCTCCAGAGATATTTCTCAGGAGCCACTTTTATCTTGATAACCAAATTCCTTGAAAACCTTATGTCTGATTGAAAAATATCATACAAGAACATCCTAAAGTTTAGGGCATTATTTCCGAAAGACGTGTGGTTGTTGATCTATTATAACTATTGTTGTTATTACATATTTCGAAACGGGTTCAAACTTAGATCAACACTTTGCTAAGGTTCAGCAATCCGAGTATGTCTCATTACAATTTCCAGCTTAAAACCTTCGTATTCAACTACACTTAAAAAAAAATTAACTAATTTTCAAACTATTGCACACAAATACGAATTCAGTGGGACCTTATGTTTCATTGATGAAATGGATTAAAATACTTAAAACATTGACTTTGAAAAGAATATAACTGAAGCGCACAAATAAGAAGTTCAAATTGGGCGTAATGAAGCTAAATAAAGTCGAAATTACATCTGTCTCACAAGGTGAAATCCAAAATTTGATTTTAAGAAATATTGCTACTACAATCACAAAGGAACATTAACCTGGTGTAAGTTCTTATAGTTGATCCTAAAAATGTTGGGAATTATCTGCATATTCCTTTAGTAAATGAAGACAAGGAAGGTGATGGATTACTTCAACCGCAATCTGAGTCTTTCGGTTTGCTACGTGGCTAAGAAAGGTTAGTTTGGTTCTTCCAGCAGACGTAAAAAAGGTTTAAAAATAATCAGCAATTTATAAAAGCTGTCCAGATAAATAAAGGGTGTCCACGATGAAATTGCCACACTATGAAATAGCTCCAACTTTTTAGCCGTTGTGAAGAATTTAATGAAAATTTGGGTGGATTTAGACCATAGTGCATTGTTTACATTCTGCAAGTTTGAAAGTCTTGTGATCAAAACTCGCGGAAATGGAGTCGAAAGAACAGTTCGTGCGTGTTAAAATCTTACACATTCATCACGAGAACAAGGATCTCTCGCATCATTCCATCGCCAAAACGTTGAGAATCTCGAATTCTATGGTGTCGCGAGTGATTAAGCGGTTCGAGGAACGATTGACCACCGATCGGAAGCCCAGAAGTGAAGGAAAAAGTATTCCATACAACACCAAAAATTAAAACCGCATAGTTGGGGCCTTCAACAGAAAACCGAACGCCTCCGTTCGGGATGTGGCTAAGAAACAGCGCCCAAGCCGAAGTTTTGTCCAGAAGGCTAAAACTAAGGCTGGGCTTCGAACGTTCAAGGTATCAAAGGCCCCTAATCGCGACGAGAAGCAGAACAAGTCCGTCAAAACCTGTGCCAGGAAGTTGTACCTCAATATGCTGACGAAAGTTGAATGCTGCATCATGGACGACGAAACATATGTGAAGGCCGACTGAAAAACAGGTCCCCAGCAACCTGTTTTTCACGACCAAGGATAAGTTCAGCGTTCCGGAGCATGTCCGCACTCAGAAGATGTCCGAATAAATTCCTGGTTTGGCAAGCCATCTGCACGTGCGGAAAGCGAAGACTCAGAACACGAAGAACGGTAGAGTAGGTACATGAAAGAGAGCCTTCAGAAGCGGCTGCTTCCTCTCCTGAAGGCCCACAACGTCCCAACAATCTTCTGGCCGGGTTTGGCCTCATGCCATGCAAAGGAACAGGATATTTGCCGTAGTTTTACAGTACGAAAATAATTAAGTGTCCTTGAATTACACGGTGTCCCATAATTTCAATTGCACATCAGGGAACTTTAGTGCGTCTGGCATCCCAGTTTCGTGTTGAGGAAAGAAACGTCAAAAAACGCGCGACTTTTTTGTTTTTGTTTTGCGCCATAGCAGCTGAGCAGCACGGCAGTCGCTTCAAGAAGAAAATGCGGTAGTCCTCCAGAAAAGACAGCCCCCGGAGGAAAAGCTTTAGTTTGCTGAAGTTGTCCGGAAAGTGCCCCGTGCATTCAAGAAGTCAACAAGCCGAATAATTATCCTTCGGTAACGGTGGGCTTGTGAGAATCAGTCGCTATCAAAAGTCTTCCGATTGGAATCCGTAGGCTGTCATTCCTGTGGGGAAATTTTTCTGCTGTTCTCTTGATGTTCAGGTAAGGTATCACAATTTACATTGATGAAATGATCAAAAATATATCCACGGCCAACTCGTTTCTCTTTCAGTGGCGTGACAGAACATGTTCATTTCATTGTCTTCCAAGATGCGGGACATCCTCGGCCTTGCTCCATTACGAAGAAAGCGGCTAGGCGAGGAAATTTCATCGGAGGTGATTGCATCCCTCAAAAGGGAAGGCATCCAGGAGTGAACTAGTTTTTGAAACCCTATCCAATGCAAATCCATTCTCCGGATTTTACGTTGGATCCAACAACAACACCGACTGGTCGCAATGTTTGAAAATGCGAACTACTTGTTGGAAATTCATTTCAAATAGTGCCAATATTACAACTTTTTCAGCAACGTCAGCTTTACTGGTAGGGGAAGAGACTTTTTGTTATCCTAACGTTGAAATAAAATTGTTCGATTGAAAATGATATTTAAAGTTTTGTAACTTTTATTTCTGGCGAAAAAGAATTCCAATTAGAAGTCGATCCTAAACAAACATTACGTATAAATTTCAGTCCTGTAGTATTTACTGTAATTTTACGGCAATTAATTTTTGCTGTGCAAGGTGCGGGTATTTGCGTATAGACTGTAAATAAAATACGAGTAAAATGTTAAAATGAAGTTTAATAGTTATTTTTAAATCTCTGAAGATTTGATGGCAATAGGATGAAAATTCGAGATTTGCGAATCAGTTTTGTGTATGGCAATTTTATTTTGAATACCCTTTAAGTAAATAGAGTACGGTGGCCAAAACTAACGCTTAAATGCTGAACCGTTAGTAGTTAAAAGAGTTTTCTAAATGCTTCGTTATGGAAGACAAGACGAGTGTTAAACCGGTTGAAGCGTACGTCAAATAGTAATATTAAAAATAATCCCTTCTATCACACTTATCGTATCGTTGCTGTGTACCTGCAGGAACATTTTAAATTATTTTTTTTTTCTTACCTGTTTTTCCATCAGCATTTTTCAGTGCTAAAATTATTTTCATTTTCTTTTATTCATAGTTTTCTCTTTTCTTTCCAGCATGGGGAAGTCTTCGGCCGGCTCAAGGGCCGGAAGAAAACGGATTGCTGAACCTAATCCAGGGCCATCTGCCAAAAAAGTTGAAATTTCCAATTCATTCGATGTCCTTCATAACATCGGTGATGAGGAAATATTCATATTTAATTCTGATAAGAGTACTAAGAAACCTTCTTCTTCTTCTTATACTCTTAAAAACGAAAAGATTCCACCAATAACGGTCACGATTCCTGACTTCAATGCCTTTCGAAAAGAAATCGTCACTTCCGTCAAGGATGTGAAGATTTCTTTTCAGATCGGTCGAAGGGGAACTGCTCGTATATTGGCGGAATCTCTTAATGATTTTCAAAAAATTTTAAATTATTTGAATAATAAAAAACATCAATTTTTTACGTACGACACTAGAAGTGATCGTCCATTTAAAGTTGTACTTCGTGGTCTCACCGGCGATCAGACACCGGATGAGATCACATCTGAATTAAATTCTTTGTTAGGGTTTTCTCCAATTCAAGTAATTCAAATGAGGAAAAGAACCAACACGAACAATATCAGTAGTGTTGGTTTTGCTCCTGAGCTTTATTTGATCCATTTTAAAAAGGATCAAGTTAATAATTTGCAAATTCTTGAAAAGGCTCGTCTTATGTTTCATTGTCGAGTCAAATTCGAACCTTTTCGAAAATCTTCAAACAATTTCCTTCAAAATATTACGCAATGTCGTCGTTGTCAAGCTTTTTGTCACGGCACTAAAAATTGTAGAATGAATGCCAGATGCATGCTTTGCGGCTCATTCGATCATGAAAAATCTAAATGCCTTTATGTTGGTGATAAACCAAAAACAGAATTTTTCAAGTGTGCAAATTGCGCAGGTAATCATTCCTCGAATTCGCTAGACTGTCCCATCAGGGCAAAAATTATTGCTTCTAGGAAAAATCCCAAAGTTTCCAGAAAAGTTTCTTCTCCTCCTTCCTCTTTTTCGTCTTCACACGTCGGGCCGGCAAACAACCTGCCTGTTCGCATTCAGCCTCGGTCTACATTGGAATCACGGCTGGGTAATACCCGAAGTAATTTTAATGTTACCTGTGCTGAATCTGCGCCACAGACTCGTTGTTTATCGTTCTCAGAGGTGGTTGAAAATGGGTTGCCCTCTCCAGGCATAACTAATAAAAATGGGAAAAAACCAAGTCTCAACGTTCATGCGAAGGCTTGGGAAAATCCCCGAAATTCAAATACTTGTTCTTCTCCTTCATTTTCTGATCCTAATAATTTTGTTGATTTGGGTGAGATTACTGAGGAAAAATTAAAATTTTTGCATCAAAATTTAATGGAAATGATGCAACTTATGTTGAAAGCAAATTCAATGTTTGAAGCTTTCCAAACTTCTTTTAATTATGCTAACAAAATTATTATGACTTTACGATTCCCTCATGGATCCAAATAGATGTTTAAATATTATGAATTGGAACGCTAGATCTTTGCTGGCTAACCAAGATGAGTTCTTTTTATTTTTGAAAACTCAAAACATAAATATTGCTGCCATCACTGAAACTTTTTTAAAACCAGACATTAACTTGAAAAGCAATGCTTTCTTTAAAATTTTGCGAAATGATCGACTTGATCGACAAGGTGGGGGTGTAGCTATTGTCATCAATAGTCGTCTCAAATTTAGACTTCTTCCTTCTTTCAATACAAAAGTCTTAGAAACAATTGGAATTGAATTAGAAACTTCTATGGGGAAAATTATAATTGTTGCCGCATATTTGCCTTTTCAATGTAGCGGTGAACAGAAAAATTTTTTGAAGGGAGATTTACAAAAACTCACCAGAAATAAATCTAAATTTTTTATTATTGGTGACTTTAATGCAAAACACCGATCTTGGAATAATATTTCATCAAATTCAAATGGGAATATTTTGTTTAATGACTGCTCTGCAGGTTATTATACTGTTGAATATCCTAATGGGCATACTTGTTTCTCTTCGATTAGAAATCCTTCCACAATTGATTTGGTTCTAACGGATTTAGGCGAGCATTGTAGTCAATTAGTTACTCATGCGGACCTCGATTCAGACCACCTTCCAGTAACTTTTTCTTTATCCCAAAGTCTCATTGAAAACCCTTTAAAATCAACTTTTAACTTTCAAAAAGCTGACTGGGAGCGATATAGGAATTGTATTGAACGTAATTTAGATGTAAACGTTCCACTGAATTCAATAGAAGATATTGATTTGGCTGTAGAAAATTTGACAACTTCAATAGTCAATGCTAAAGCCGCTTCAATACCTAAAGTTAAACATAAATTTATTCAACCTTTGATCGATGATGATCTTCAGTTTTTGATACGACTGAAAAACATTCGTCGACGCCAATATCAACGAACTAGGGATCCTTATTTGAAATTTATTTATTGCGACCTTCAAAAAGAGATCAAACGTCGTTTAAATTTTATTCGTAATGAAAATTTTGCTAAAGCAGTAGAGGACATAAAACCCTACTCAAAGCCATTTTGGAAATTAACTAAAATTCTGAAAAAGCCCCAGAAGCCAATTCCTACTTTGAAAGATGGGGATAAACTTCTTTTAACTAATTCAGAAAAAGCTCAAAAATTAGCCCAACAATTTGAGTCTGCTCATGATTTTAATTTAAACGTTGTAAGTCCAATTGATGCTCAAATTTCCCTTGAATTTGGTGATATCCTTTCTAAACAAAATGTATTTGAAAATTCCTGTGAGACAAATATTGATGAACTTAAATTGATTTTCAAAAAATTTAAAAATATGAAAGCTCCGGGTGAAGATGGGATTTTCTATATTCTTATAAAAAAGTTGCCTGAAAGCACTTTAAATTTTTTAGTTAAAATATTTAATAAATGTTTTCACTTGGCTTATTTTCCCAATAAATGGAAAAATGCCAAAGTAACTCCAATTTTAAAACCTGGAAAAAGTGCTTCAGAGCCTTCAAGTTATCGACCAATTAGTTTGCTTCCATCTTTAAGTAAACTATTTGAGAGAGTTATTTTGAATAGAATGATGATTCACATTAATCAGAATTCTATTTTCCCTGATGAACAATTTGGTTTTCGTCATGGGCATTCTACTACACATCAACTTTTGAGTGTAACTAATATGATTAACGCTAGCAAATCTGAAGGTTATTCAACTGGTGTTGCTCTTCTTGATATTGAAAAAGCTTTTGACAGTGTTTGGCACAAAGGTTTAGTAGCTAAATTAGCTCGATTTGATTTTCCTGTATATCTCACCAAAATTATTCAAAATTATTTGACTAGCCGAACCTTACAAGTAAGCTATCAAAATTCATGCTCTGAAAAGACACCCATTAGAGCTGGTGTCCCTCAGGGTAGTATACTTGGGCCAATCTTATACAATATTTTTACTTCTGATCTTCCTGATGTACCAGAAGGAAAAGGTAGAAGATTATTTGCTGATGATACTTTGCTTTCAGCCAAAGGTCGAAATTTACGGGTGGTACGCAGTAGATTGCAACAAAATTTAAATTCCTTTTTGAATTACTTGAAAATGTGGAAAATTTCTCCTAACGCTTCCAAAACTCAACTTATTTTATTTCCCCATAAGCCAAGAGCTAAATTTTTAAAACCTAATGAAAATCATTCCATAACTTTTAATGGGGTTTCATTAGAATGGTCTGATCACGTGAAGTACTTGGGACTCACACTTGATCGGAATCTTACTTTTAAAAATCACATTGAAGATATTCAATCTAAATGTAATAAATACACTAAATCTCTTTATTCTCTCATCAACAGGAAATCCCGACTGTGCCTGAAGAATAAGATGCTTATTTATAAGCAAGTATTCCGACCAGCGATAATGTATGCAGTTCCAATTTGGTCTAGCTGCTGCGCGACGAGGAAGAAAGCCATCCAGAGGATTCAGAACAAGGTTCTGAAAATGATTTTGCGGCTTCCACCTTGGCACAGCACCGAAGATCTTCATCGGATTGCGGGCATTGAATCGATCGAAGAGATGGCCAACAAAATCATCTCTAACTTTAGAGGCAAATCGATGCAGTCTTCCATCGCAGAGATTCGTTCTCTCTACAATTAGTATAGTTTTAGGATAGTTTTAGTTTTTAGTTGTAAGTTTAAAAATTTTTTGACATTACAGGATGTTCTCCTACAAAAAATACTTGATTGTGCTCAGCAAATTTAAGTTGAATAAATAAACTTTAGTGATTAGTAAACTATAGGGCTCTGGACAGTTCATTATTGAACTGAACACCTAATTTAATGTAATAATGTAATATAAATGTAATGATGAATTGGTACGAATAAAGACATATTTAAAAAAAAAAAAAATCCCTTCTATCAATCATTTTGATTGGTCACGGTCCGCAGATATATTTGATTCGATTTACCAGCCCTTAAAGTTTGAATGATTTCAGAATATATTTTTTTCGTTTGATAGATACAGTTGCGTTCAAAAAAGAATGAAATCGCATGAAGCTGCGCACCCACTTCCAACTTTGACAACCTGCCATTTCTCTCTCGGTTTATATTTTTTCTTGAAAATTTCACACAATCTAGTTCAACTATCCAACTAACACTCCACAAAATTTGAAGTCTTTTCAATAACGAGAAACAAAGATACAGCTTTTCCCGTAAAAAAGGGAAATTTGGAGTTGATTCACTAAACTAGCTGTATCTTTGACAGTTTTCATTGAAAAATCTTGAAATTTGGCCCAAAGATGTAAAAATGTTTGATCTAATATCAGGCCAAGTTTCATCAAAATCGATGAACGTGATCAAAAATGGTGCCGGATTGAAAATTAGGTTCATTATCGCCTAGCAGACGATTTCATTCTTTTTTGGACGGATGTTTGTATGGAAAACATCGTAATATATGTATTCTTGGTTTTTTCTTTCACAAAACCAACATTTATTACAAAGAATGTTGTAACTTGATAGGAACTTCAGCCTTGCTTTGTTTAGAAATAGAAATTTTTCCAACAGAGCTGGTATTGAAACAAAAGAGCGAATAGAATATTCGCATTAATTGTGGATCAAATTTGTTTATCGGTATAATTAGCAGGTCATTTCTTTTACTCTGTTTTTCTTATGTTGAACCCTGTTGAAACATTTTCTCTTTCGAAACGTACGAATGAAAGTTGTAAGCAATTTACAACATTCTTTGTGATCACTTTTGGTTATGTGAAAGAAAAAACCAAGAATACATAGGTTACGATGTTTTCCATACAAACATCTGTCCAAAAAAGAATGAAATCGTCTGCTAGGCGATAATGAACCTCATTTTCAATCCGGCACCATTTTTGATCACTTTCATCGATTTTGATGAAACTTGGCCTGATATTAGATCAAACATTTTTACATCTTTGGGCCAAATTTCAAGATTTTTCAATAAAAACTGACAAAGATACAGCTAGTTTAGTGAATCAACTCCAAATTTCCCTTTTTTACGGGAAAAGCTGTATCTTTGTTTCCCGTCATTGAAAAGATTTCAAATTTTGTGGAGTGTTAGTTGGATAGTTGAACTAGATTGTGTGAAATTTTCAAGAAAAAATATAAACCGAGAGAGAAATGGCAGGTTGTCAAAGTTGGAAGTGGGTGCGCAGCTTCATGCGATTTCATTCTTTTTTGAACGCAACTGTACCTCAATGGTTTTACTTTGTCATGGCTGAATGTTTCATCCTACCCTTCGCGAAACCGACTTTGTTCTATGATCAAAGTTATGATTTTCTAAAACTTTAACCAACTTTTTGGCAATTTATTTAGTTTTTGATAATTTTTTCCCCGGGTTCTGATTGTTCCAAATCAAAAATGTCAAAATAACATGCAAAGTTTATGAATTGACCTTGAACTGTTACTTCATTATTCATCATGTTATTTTAAAGCAATTTCCGGTGAGGTAATAAAAAAGAGAGTTGTGTATGATCGAAAAGTATTAAAAATGTGGTTCGTGAACGTTTTGCTGAATGCCTTATACAGTGAGCGAAACAAGAATAGTGTGATTTGCTTGTTCGAATATGAATGGTTAAAAATTATCAAATTTTCCTTCTACAACATGTTTTAAATTGTTTAAAGGATAAATCAAGCATAAGTTTACTTCCATGGACAATTTTTGGACAGCAAATGGCGTTGAGGACCAACAATATGAATAAAAAAAAAAGTGCGAAAGAAAAGTAGTACCACTTATGTTTTCCTACAAAAACAAGATTATTTTTTTAAATTAAAGGTTGATAATAAGGCTTCTACAAACTATTTGAATAGATCCCTGCATTTTTAGACGATTTTCAGCATTCCAAAGGTTTGAAGGGGTTTTTAAGAGATGCTTCTCAAGTACTAAGGAATTTGATATTTGAGCTATAATACTTCACCAAACTGTTAACTTTCTTCATTAAAATGACGTCAAATGATGAAACAAACTTTCTGGGTTAATTTTAAATCAGGGAAAACAGGTTGGAATTAAAAAAAATTATTTATTTTATAGTAAACCACAATTTTTTTTTTCAATTTCAAGTCGTAGATGGCAGCACTATCTTGCAATTTTCAAAAATTAAGTCTCAATATCGAATTTCGCGGTTTATTTAGGCCCACATTCATCATTTCTAGGAAGTATCCCAACACATTTTTGTTGGGGTTTACGCTGAAGAAAGATTTTCCGGATTTGTAAAAAATCACCAGCACAAGAATTTATAACCGCCGAAGTTCCTGCTCATTTTAACTTCTGATTCAATTGCAAATCATATCAAATCATATCAGAAATTCACTTTTTAGTGTCCTTGATGCAATTCTAATTTTTTGATTTAGTGATCTTAGAATTTCCAAGGCGTTCACACGGTACCAAATACTTATTTTTCATACTTATTTCTCCCTCGAATCAAAATATAGTAGTTTATGTGAGAGTGTATAAAGGCGTAATAATATTTTCAAAGGACTTATTAAGGCACAAAATTTCGCAGTTTTCACAAAACGCCACAAAGAGTTATAATTTTTTTTCGTTCAATGTCCAATGTGATGATTCCACGAGGGGGTTTTCATCTTGATAGATCCCTAAATACTTGAAATTATTAACTTTTTCAATAGCAGTTTCATCCATAGCTGGATCAGTGGTTGGCAGTATCTTTTAACGCGTCGAATGAAGCTACATGTAATTTAGTCATTTTTAATAGTTGAGCAGAAGTAAGTTTGATTTAACGTAGTTAGATAGTAGTTTTCGATTTGTTTAATAATCACATTGGTGAGTAAAAAATTGCTGTAAGTATTATCAGCAAACAAGCGTGGTATACCCTGTTGTGGAAAATTATATAGATGGATAAACCATTTAAATTACAGAAAAAGTAAAATACCAATATTCTTTGTGGGAAACCGGTAAAAATTTTTTTTTCTCACTATATGTTTTTAAAATAGCAACAAACTGCTTACGCCCTTTTAGATAACTGCGAAGGATATTTTTAGCTGTTCCTTTTATTTCATAAAGGTTTAATTTGGACTGTCAGGATTGAAGGTGCTTTTTGAGTTCCAAAAATAATACCACAACAATGTTTTTCGATTCTTTTTTAGATATGATGGAGTCAACAAGTTTCTAGATAGCAAGAAGGGTACCCGAGCCTGAGCTGAACACAAAATGCAGCTTGTACAGTATACAATTCAGGTTTAAAAAGTCTACTATCCTATGCACAAGAAGCTCCTCAAAAACTTTACCGAAATCACGTAATGTTGAGATGGAACGATAGTTGTTGACGTCATGGAAGTCACATTTTGTTTGGCTCTTTAAATAAAAGAAGCATATTAGGGGAGATGGGGGCATAATGGCCACCTTAAGGAAAACGGTTATTTAACCATAGAAAATAGCTATAATATGGAGGTTCATTATTGTTTCGTGTTCAGACACTTGAAAAGTCTATTCCCTAACGGGCTGAAACGTGAAAAACTAGATGAAAACGTTAAAAAAAACATTTTAAAAAATTTTGCCAAAAGCTGAAAACCAGCCACTGTGGAGGCATAATGAGAACCCCCCCTGAGGCAGTATGAGCACCATTAATCAGAGCAAGATGTGCGTTTTTGCCGGGGAATCTAGCAGCGAATTCAATTCGATGAAGTCAGGTGAGTCGTAGATTCATCAAACAAAGCAATAACAAAATAATCTAGGTCTGTTTGTAGAATACAAACAATTCACGCACGCTCATACATTAAGTGCTTTGTTCGGAGGATGATGCTACTCGCCGTATAATGTAACAATAAAAAAATCGATCATGAATTGTGAATGGAAAAAGATCACCTCGAACAGAAATCTAACTCTAGTCTTTTGATTACCTCTCCGACACCTTACCAATAGGCTAAATTGTCGGATGAAAACTAGTCAAGGTGTGGCGCTATAAATCAATTTTAATTCGCTGCTAGATTCTACGGCAGAAAATGCTCATTATGCCTCGATAATATGATGCTCTATATGCCCCTAGTCAACAAATTTAAGTAAAAACGTGTTTAAAAATTGATAAAAGTGAAAAATCAAAAATTTTATGATGGTAAAAATTGAGAAACAATGTGTACATCATGTTGCAGTGCGTACATTATAGATCAAGGTTATTTTAAGATCATAAGAGCTTATTTCGTGGTGCTCAAAAATTATAATATTTTCGTAACTTGAGAACCAAGCTAGTTTTTTTTAAATATCTCTGTAAAGATGATAAGGAGATTCCTTTTTTTTGTGAAAAATTAATACTATAGGAAGTACGAAACAAATCCTCATGAAAATTTATTTAAGAAAATACGCACTTTCGTAGAAAAGCGTAGTTCTCATTATGCCTCGGGTGCTCGTTATGCCCTCATCTCCCCTATGTGTACACTAAGATTGCCAGATTTTTTTCAGCACGTACCCTGGCCGGACAATCCGGGCTATTTTCATCTAAAAACCTGGCAAAATCTGGGCATTGGTTTCCAAAATGTCGACAAAAAATCCGGGCAATATCCGGGCAAATTTGGTCCAAATTCATGTATTACTCAACACAAATCAGGGAAAAAACATGAAAAAAAATTATTCATCAGCAGTTTTTAAATCGTATTTTACGCTTTCAAAAAAAATTTCTCGTGGTTAAATTTATTAATCTTGTTCAAAAAAATTCTTTTAAGACGCATAAATTAAAAAAGTTTACAAAAAAATTTGTTTTTTTAATTATTTGTTTTGGCAAATACAGTAAATAAATCCGGGCATTTTTACTGAAATCCAGGCAACCGGGCAGGGCCGGACTTTTGTCAAACTTTGTGTTAAATATCCGGGCAATCTGACAACCTTAGTGTACACAAGTTAACACCATATGAAAATATTTATATGTTTACGCAGAGCGACGACGATGAAAGTTGGATTGAGATTTTTACCTCAACACACATCCAAAATATTCAGAGTAGCCCACGTTTCCTCATGGCCCACGATACCCACTTTTCCCTAATCAAATATTGTAAGCAACTCCTCTCAAACTCTATTTCAAACATCAATCGACGTAATTATTCGATTCAGCAAGCCTCGTTGAAAACTGTACCACTCGTTTCATAAACAACTATTTAAGCACAAAATCCAGTTAGAAAACTATTTGTCTACCTATTTAAAAACTATTCCAAATTATCTATCTTATTATCATACCCCAAATTCTTAATCACACAGCTTACACTTTGTCTCATCCCGAATAGAGTCGAACCTGCTCCTTCCTTGAAGTAAACAATCATTCACAAAAAACCATGCACCCTCACCATAAACACAATCATCGGTCATTACCTTAGCTGAAAGTCGGACCGGTGCTGCTGCCGGTGAAATGGCAATGCCCTGACGGCCGGTCTGGCGCAGGCTGCTGTCGATAAATAATTCGAAGGGGGGACCGACAATGACGTCGAAACAGACGGAAGTGGCACCACCCTCTCTGTGTTCATTGTAGTTGTTGCCGAGGAGCGCGGCCTCCGGAGCTGGTCATTATTAAAAAGCGGCACATAAACAAACAGAAACGGTGTCAACACCGGGTCCATTCCGTTACTGCGCACCTGATGTGGCAACGTCGTCGTCGATGCCGGCTGTTGATGTTTATCCACCGGAAGAAGATGGTGCGGGGGAGTCTGTTTCCGGTTGTGGTCGGCCGCCTGTTCCAGCTTCCGGTAACACTCGTAGGCCAGTTGAGCCTGTAGATTAGTGAGCAGATATTTCTGATCCTCGTCGTGCTGGTTCCGTGGGGAAACGGTGGGGTTATTGAAGCCGGTGCCTGGAACGGATCTCAAAAGGGACCACTGGCAACGGACACGGTTCAACTCACTGAGCACAACATCACTGATAAAGCAATTCAACTGATGGAATCCACTCGAGGACCCAGTCGACGAGGGTCGTTGAACGTTTGTTTGATTCTGGGCGAGTCTTTGTTGTTGCTGGAAAAAGGATTGTTGTCCGATTCGGTTCCACGGATGCATAACCACAACAGGGCCTCCACTTTTTGTGAAACGGCTCATCGCGCGGCGAATCTTACTTCGGTAGGCGATAAATTTATTTCCAAGAAGCCTCCCAGGGGAAAATCACAATCACACGCACTTCCACTGCCTAATATGCTAGCGCAGACACCAAAACAACAGCCAAATTTCACGACCACTCGTCAGGAACAGTCGCCTTCGAAGGAAGAACGCAACCAAAAACTCAGTTCCTGAGGACTGACGAACGTCGTCGTCATCGCCGTCCTCGTCGTTGTTAAGTTCCAGCAAACGAAAGGACGAAAGTTCCTGCAGCAGCTGGAGCTTGGAGGAAATGGCAACAACGAAAAACAAGACTGCACCACACTATCCTGCCGTTCCTGATGGCAACAGTTTCCTTGCTTTTGCTGGAAGAGGAAGACGATTGGCTGCACCGCACAGCACAACGCCATCCATCCCGGAATGGGCGAAAGCTCTTTGCTGCCCCCAGACTTCCCGGATTTTTTGCGCGCGGTGGTGTTCTGTCTGGCAAGGAAGCCAGGACTCGGGAATGATTACCTCCCAGGCAGCCCGATAGGAGCAGAAGTGCCATTCCGGAAAGCGCGGAAATGGTTAGGGTTGCCATTGAAGAACTTTTGGTTTATCCAAACAAAGAAAATGTATGTTTAAAGCCACATTATAAACATATCCTAGGTGAAATAAGAAACCTCAATTCAAAACATTGTTGTAATTAAATCAGTTTGTTTCAGTTTTTTAAAATTTAAAAAAAAGTTGCTGGTTTCAAGATTAGAGAAAAATGTGTTCTTGGATTTGTAAACTGGCACGTGAATATTAGAGAGGCCCTTCCTTATGCTTATACTTATGCTTATGATACATACACAGCCAGATCTTGTAAGCATCTCGGTGAGTAGTAAAAGTACATTTACTAATCATCTTAACTTGGCCGGGCTCACTGTGCAGTATTGGATCCAGAGACAACTGAAAACAAGGGAAGAAGAAATGTGGACAACAGTACTGTAGGGATCTGAACTCTTGGATAGTAATGCACTTCACTATGATCACTATAATTTACGTTTTATTTATTCACTCTTTAGCTCGCAACGGAAAACGCAACCGGTCTTCAACACGCTAAGTTATATCCCCCCCGTTCCCGGTCCTTGCGTAACATATCGCATGGATGCCTATTTAAATAGCAAGAATCACGTCACTACAAGTACCATACGTTTCCTTGTTTATAAAGTTTCACGTTGGAAACTCATTTTATAAAATTTACTTTGCTGCTTGATGCTGACTTTTGTGAGTTCGTATTGAAAGTACAAAGAAAAAAAAGTGGTCATTCGGCCGAAAGCCATTCGACCGAAAGCCATTCGGCCGAAGGTCATTCGGCCGATGGACGTTAGGTCGAATGGGTTATCTGGTCGAATAGGCCACTAGGCCGAATGAGTTATTCGGCCGACGACGGTTACCCAGCCAAAGGCTTTAAGGCCGAAATGACGCAAGGCCGAAATGATTTTCGGCCGAATAGTCGCAAGGCCGAATCGTCGTTAGGCCGAATCGGCGTTAGGCCGAGTTTTTGTAAGGCCGAACAGTCGTTAGCCCGAATGTATGCCAGGTCTATAAGACATACAGTGCGGAAAATTCGTTTAACCGCATGCTATTTTTGTTAGATTACGCTTCATGAGGCGATCTAGAACATGTCAACAAAACTATATACTATTAGTCATTGGGTGTGCAACTTAAAACTGTAATGACTCAATTTGAAAATTGTGTGTATTTTGAATACGATACAAAATTCGATTTTGGGATGGAAAATTCGTTTAATCGCACACCATGAAAAGTAAGAATTTCGCTTACCTGCGATATCAAAACTTTTGCGTTCTGGTCTTGGTCTTGGTCTTTTGGTCTTGTAGTAGTGTAAGTGCGCTTTGTTCTGCTTTCTGCTTAGTCGATTAAGGCATTTTGACGGTGTGATTTTTAAAATGGCGAAAGGTAGATACTTGAGTGAATCGGAGCAAACATTGCTCTTGAACTGAAGAAAACCGGTATGAGCAATCGTGAAATAGCAAGGAGAATAAACAGATCCGAAACAGTGATTCGAAATTTGCTGAAGAAAGGTGAAAAATACGATGAAAAGAAGAAAACCAAGGGAAATACCAAAATCAGCAATCGTGAACGAAACCGAATTCTGGAGCTGGCTCGAACTGGAAGGTACAATGCAACCGAAATCAAGAAGGAACTTGGATTCCCAATTACCAACAAGCGAATTGCGCAGATACTGCGAGGTTCTGGACACTTGAAGTACACCAAAAAGGCCAAGAAACCGAATTTGACTCAAGCTCATATTCAGGCGAGATTGGATTTCGCCAAAAAGTACATGACTTGGAGAAATGAATGGAATAATGTGGTGTTTTCGGATGAAAAGAAATTCAATCTAGACGGGCCTGATTGTTGTTCATACTACTGGCAGGATTTGAGAAAGAAACCCGAGGTTAAGCTTACTTGAAATTTTGGAGGCGGGACGCTTATGGTTTGGGGTGCTTTTTCACGTCACGGAAAAACCCCTATTGCTACCATTTCTACCAGGATGAATTCAGAAAGGTACGTGGAACTCCTGGAAGACGTTCTGGTTCCATTTGCTGAGCATTTTATGCCAGAAGACTTCATTTTTCAACAGGATAACGCAGCCATCCATGTCAGCAAGACAAGTATGCGATGGTTTTTGGAGCGAGACATTACGGTTTTGGATTGGCCTGCTCGCAGTCCAGACCTAAACCCGATAGAAAACCTTTGGGGCATCCTAGCTCGGTTTGTGTACAAAGGTGGGAAGCAGTACGGATCTGTTAAGGAATTAGAGGCTGCTGTGAGAGAATGCTGGCTATCAATTCCTGAAAAAACGCTTGAAAATCTCTTCAATTCAATGCAGAACAGAATTTTTGAAACTATTCGCCAGAACGGAAGGCAAACCAAATTTTAACCACATTTTACTGTTAAAATGTTTGAGTAATTTTTGATTAAATAAATAAAAACTAAAGTGCGTTTAAACGAATTTTCCTCATAAAAATCTATTTTTGTCTCTATTTTTGTCACATAAGAACTTAAATTTGAAAACAATACAGCTATCGACTATTCTTTAGAGTACTCAACATTTGGTACTGATTAGGTTCAATTATTGTAGGCTGGTTAACCCGAATGTTAAAATATAGCTGTGCGTTTAAACGAATTTTCCTCACTGTATTAACGCGTGTTTGCATGTTGGGGCAAATGGCAGCTAGGCCGAATGGTCATCAGGCTGAATGGTCGTTAGGCCGAATGGCTGTTAGGTCTAATCGACGATATGCCGAATGGTCATTAGGCCGAATAGCCGCAAGGCCAAATGGCAAGGCAAATGGTCGAGTCCGACCATTGTATCCATTCGGCCTGATGACTATTCGGCCTAACGACCATTCGGCCTAACTACCGATCGGCCTAACATACCAAAAAGCGATAAAATGTCTTATACGCCTAGCATAAATAAGGCCCAACGACCATTCAGCCTAACCACCATTTGGAATAGTGGCCATTCGGTCTAACGACTTTCTAGCATTAATTCGGTTTTACGACCATTCGGCCCAATGGCCATTCGGCCTAATGACCATTTGGCCTAACATCCATGTGCCCAAATAATATTTGGCCAAATAACCTTCGGCCAAATATCCCATTCGGCCTATTGTCCTATTCGGTCACAGGATTTTAACCACCTCACCACCACCACCCCACCCCCCTCCTACCTGTCTGCTACTTTTCGGTCCAATACTTCTCTTTTGAATGATACTGAGGGCAATTTAGTGGATACAGCTGTTTCTAAATCAACAAAACTTTATTATTCTTTAGCTTTTTAAAAGCGTTTTTACTGGAATTTCTGCTAGCAAAATCTGACAATAACGAAGTAATACTATCATGAGATTGAACTTAAATTATAATCGGTTAGATAAAATCGTAGGTTGCGAAGGGTACGTACAAAATTGTTTTTTTTTTCAGGCTTTAAAAAACAAAAGTTGTTTTTTCCACAGAGACTTATAATCATTATATTCTATACAAAACAATCATCAAATACATACTTCAATGTGCTAGGGGCTTTGCCACGAAAAGACATGGTATAGGATTCAAACGCGAGAATTTGTTTGAAATATGATTCTACACAAGTTTTGTCGTTCATCAAAAATCATCTGTCTTATAGCCTCAGAGCTTACGAGCTCTAGAATTAGAAAAAAATGTTGTTTGAGGTTTGGTTTGCATGAATCATAACTAGGCAACTCTTTCAGCTTGCAAGTGCTGGTATGAGACTTGACTTCCCTGATGACCCTTTACCGTAGTTGCCGATCATGTGCTTCACACCAATGCTTGATCTGAACTTTGGGGATATTTTTAACTGTATTTCATACTTTTCCATCACTAACACACAGTAATTCTTTGAATAATTAACAGTTTTTTCAGCTATCAATTTTATAATGACGGATTTTGAAGGAAATTGTTATTTGGAATTCTCAAGGGTAGGAAAACAAGTCTTTGTAGTGATGGATTCAAAAGGACTCAAAGCTATAATTGAATTACAATTACAGTAGTTTTTCGATTTTATCGCGGTCAAAAACAAATTCACCGTGAATATTGCGAAACTAAAAATTAAAGTGTAAAAAGTATTTTTAATGTCTTTAATTAAAAATTTATAATGATTTTAGTTGTGGAAACGTTTTGAATCAATAAATTTTGATCATAGATGTTATTATCATAGATTACTAAACACACAAACACAGGATCGATTTCAGTTCAAATTATTCTTCTCTAAGTAATTATAAGATTTATTCATGAAATAAAACCATGTAGATTATCAATTTGATAGTCTAAATTCATCTTATCAAAGTGAATTATTTAGTTTTTATGGTTAACGACTGTCGTTATCTCTTATGTTGAATTTGAAAAAAGAGTTTAAAGAGAAATGCATCAAAATATATTCATCTGCAAATTTCAAATTTTAATATTTTAATCTTCACACCATTGATTAACTAAAAAGTTTACATTTTCGAAAAATATTTGTTCAACTTAGAGATGTTTCTCGAAATTTGCTTTATGAGTATTCCTTTATTTTTCTTATATCGAATAGCAAAATTTTATTTTATTCTTCCAAAATTATCCATTCAGACAATACAAAAAGCTGTCCAATCAGGATTGCGCGCGCCACCCTTTCAAATAAACAAATTAAACAAAGAAATCAGAAACATTTATCTCTTTTCCAAATCGCATAAATTCACCCACATTTTTATATGATTCACATAACCACAAAAGTTTAATTTTTTAGAGCCACAGCACAAATATCAACAATAGCATTAGCGTTACGATAAAAAAAAAACTTATGTCGATTATAACAAGTGTTTTTAAAATCCAAATGACGATTTTAAACACAATACAGCTTAAATAAGCAGTTAAATGGCAGTTTCATTTTATTGAATACCTGTATACCATAACATAAACTTTAAAAAATATCATGAACAAAGACGCTCTACGCTTTTGAACGTAAATAAAGGTCCTGGAAATGGTTTCTGAATGATTCCTAAAAATGCGTGATAAAATCGAAACAATATCCGTGATAAAATCGAGCGTAAATTTGGCGAGTATTGATAAAATCGACAAAACTTTTGTGGTAGACTCAACCTTCTCCGATTTTTACCTTCAAAATGGTTGGTCCGTGCTAGATGAAAACGCTTCTAATGAAATCTCTCCTCGAATATTTTCTACTCCTGTCATTGTTTTCTAATCTTTTTTTTTATCCATTTATGATTTTCAGAAAAAAAATACTTTCTTACTTAAAGAAAATGACATTCACCGATAAGGCTGTAAAAATTAAATAGGCATCACTTTTATGAATATTCACTGTCTTACACTGGAAAAACCTAAATTAAGCCTCAATTAATTTTCAATGGTTGAAAGCAGAAAATCATTCAAATATATTGTTTTTTTATTTCCTTCTCTCAAAATAAGCAGCATTTTTTAAAGTTAAATAACTTGTTTTGTTTTGCACTTAAGATTGCCAGAATATTTTCCAGACATATCCGGACCGGGTGAATCTGGGCAATTTATTTTTAAAACCGGGCATCTAATTGCAAAATTTTCAAACCAAAATCCAGGCAACATCCGAGAAAATTTGGTCAAAACCACGGAATTATTCAATAAAATTCAAAAATAATTTTTTACATCAAATCATAACAGCTCATTTTAAATCGTATTTCAAGCTTCCGAAAAAACGTTCATGATTATTTAGATTAATCTTGCACAAAAAATCGTTTCTGGACGCCAAAATAAAAAAAAATAATAGCTGAATTTAATTTTTTTGTTCAATTCGGAAAATAAAGTGAAAAAATTTGTGAAAAGTCCAAGTTTTGTTCTATGAAATCCGGGTAACCGGGCGCAGCGAGTTTTTCTTAAATTTAGTGTCAAATATCCGGATAAGTTCGGGCAAGCCCGGCAGTTTTTCAAGCTTATCTTTGCATCACCATTAAAATTGGGTTCAGTTAAGCGTTTTTTATACACTTTCTAGCGATGTAAATATTTTTTTTATTGAAGATAACATTCTTTCAGTTATTTCCAAACGATGATGGCTCAATATTTTTCTACCAAAATCCCTTCAATATATAGCTTAAGAAAAAAGGAACTCCGGATAAAATTAAACAGGATTACCGAGCAAAAAAAACCATTTAAAATCAAACAATGAATGAATGGACGAGTTAAATTAAATAATCTTGATAAATGATCAGACACGGCTGTTTGAAAATATTAAAACTTTCTTCAAATTTGGGATTTAAATTGCTTTGAACTACAATATTTTCGACTGAAGTGTTCGCATTTTACAAAAATGTAAGTTTTCTTGAGAATGAAATTTTTAAAACAAATTATCCTTATTTTATTAATTTCTATGCACTATTTTAGCTAAAGGAACATATACATATGTATGGAAATGGTCATAAAAATTTGGTTTTCAAAAGATTTCAAATTGTCCCGCTTTTTCAGCTATGCCACGCTTTTTATTCATGAAATGTCCCGCTTTTCTCTAAAAGTATCTGGAAAGCCTAATTTAGTAGAATGTAAAACGAAGTTTACCAGGTCAGCTAATTACTTAAAGCTTTTTTGCAGATGGATTTGCATTCTTTGGTCAGATGAATTTGCCAACTAAGCTGTAGGGTGGTTTTCTGCTTCGTTTCGACTTATTTTCATTTGTTACACTATTCAAAGGATGTCCAGAAGTGATATGAAGCTAAAAAAATCATTTTTGTATCCAAGAACATATCTTTTCCTAAAGCACCGGAACCGGATCTATTGAAAAATACTCTGCTATTTTGAAGCAGGCAGTCAATGAGTATCTCGAGGAGATCAATTTCAAAGAAGGAATGGCGAAAAAGAGATTTTCTGCATATGTAGAAGAAGCTGCTTTCAAATGTTGCGCAGAATCCTAATGTAGGGTTGTTCGAATGTGGTATTGAACTGGAATAAAGTAAATATTTACACCAACAAATTTAAAATAGTGGAAAGTTTATTTTCTGAAAGTTAGAAAAGAATCTTTCTTCTAGAAAATTTTGATGTGCGACACCTTTTAGTACAAATAGATATATTGATAACTGGCAACCGTTATCTTTTGTGCTTCCTAGATTTTCCTTGCACGACTGTAAGTTCGGCCTAGGTTAAAGTGTCAAAGCCTATTGAAGAACTTTCCCATGATTTTATACTGAAATATGAGGATGTCAACCAAATAATCAGTAAACATGCTGTTGATAAATTTACAAATCACCTTTGGTATTTAAGCCACCGCTTGCTTGTGGCTAAAGCGGGCCATAGACTACACAAATTGGCCTGTACAAATTCGATGATTCCGCGTCGATTGTTTGATCTATGTCGCCCACACACTATACAAACATATTTCACGCGAACACAAATGATTGCTGGCGAAAACAGCAACAGCAACAAAAAAAACCATCTCCACTCCGGGTGGGAGAATGTTTTGTACAAAATATTTCGATCCCGACCGATTTTACTCCAACCGTTTGGGCGCTCATTCAAGCAGTGCCATACACTATGCAAATCGTGCTCACAGCGACAAAATTTCATCGAATTTCATCGCATTTGTACAAATGTTGTGTAGTCTGTGGCCCGCTTAAGAGAATTTCCATCAAGTCTTCTAAGCCTTTATCGTATACCAAACTTGCAAACCTGGTAGATCATTATTTGCAGTGTTATCAAAGTTCTCTTGACTCTTGTCATGGTATGAAATTTGGTGAATTAGACATGATTCAAATGAATACTTTTTTTTTTTTTTCAAGCAACACAATGTTGTTAAATTTGCTTTTACTCAATTCCACGACGAGAGGAAGGAGAAGAAGAAGAAGCTTTTGCTCAATAAATCAAGAAACATGTTGCTCCTGGAAAGGAAAAGAATTTGTTTATAAACAGCTAGAAACGCGAATAATTACATTTTTTCCAATATTTGTTCCCATTGATCCCATTTTAAGCATTTACGGTAGTAATTCATCGAATTTTAGAAAATGCCAGTCCAAACTGAAGTTCAAAATTGTCTTTCTATTTCTAATCCACAGTTTCCATCCATTGTCTTAAAACCTTAGATCTATTTCTCTTCAAAATTTGGTTTCATTAACGTAAAACGTTCGTATCTGACAACCCTAATCACCACCCGTACTTTTGTGCTTTCTTCCAGAGGAAGTGAAATGAAAGGCTTTTTTTTATTTCGCCGGTTCGCACACTGAACCCAGACAGCCAAAAGCTCATATCCACCAGCAGCATTCCGGGTGTGGTGCTTTTCCGTCTGCTTCCCGGGATCTAGACACCTCCCCGATCGATCCTCCTTCCTACTACACCCGATGAGGAGTATTTTGGACGAAGAAGAAAATTTGGCCACCCAAACCCTACCGATACTCACTCGCTTTTCCATAGTAGACGTTTCAGTGTTCTTTCTTCAGTATTGGTTGGAAAGTGCACTGACTAGCACCATCTGAGAGAAGTCAGACGTCTGACATAAGCCACGAGTTGATTTTTGACTATTTTGTGGTTATGTTACTAATTTCTTACCGATATACCAACTTAGAATGAAGCAATTTTTTTTAAATTGAAATTAATGGAAGTAAATTTGAGACCTGTTATTCAATGAATTTTTACTTGAAATTCAACCATTTTTTAAATTTTGGAAAACAATACTACTTAAAGTAACTCGTTTATCGAACCCGTTTGCCCGTATGAACGTTAAAACAAATACTACGAAAGCTTCCTCACTCGCTTCATACCCTGCGTCAAATTTGCTGCAGAAGAGCTTTGTCGGTGATGAACTTTTCTTCCTAGAGTCATTCCATCCCGCAGACTGCTCGCCAGGAAGTGGAGAAGTATGGTGCAAGTTTCCCGGCACCCGGACCAGAGACTGAAAGAAAGGCGGGTCAGGACTGATGGATTTGCATCTGGTTGTATGCTTGGGGAAGTTATTTGATATGTTGAGTCAAATCCAAAATGCCAAACCCAAAGTCAATGACAAATATGTTAAAAGTAGAACAGGTTTCATATATTTTGTGATTAAATTAATCAAACACAAAATATAAATTATTGAATTTTATTTCACCACTTGATTAGAAAGGATATGCTATGCTATGGTGTAAGAAGTATCGCAGAAATCAATGAAGCTAGCCAGACTGGGTGGGATGCAGCCAACAGTCTGCGGTCGTTTCCTTTAGTCGTCTTTCTTGTTAGTGACAATAAGAATGTGAGTGGCACGAGTCTTTGTTTTGGTTTGATTTTGCGGATGAGAAAGTATTGTCTGTAGAGCTTAAACAAAGACTTTTTTGAAGGATTTTCTTTTTACATTAACAGTTGTGTTTGGTAACTAGAACACAAATACATATAGGATCTTTGTGAAACTTACTGTTTCTTCGAAGAGAATTGATTTACTTAACACTAAGCGTACATCTTTCGAGGATATGATGGCTAGTTTCTTACAAACTATTTAACCCACAGAATGTGTACTATGTATGCCGTGATCGAGAGTCGATCTTATGATCGGTGGTTTAGAAGACTTGAAGGCTATCCTCTACGCCACGAGTGGTGGGTCAATATTAAACAGGATATATATGAGGCTCTGGAGCCAAAGGGATATAAGTGCATAACAGTCTATTTCGAAAAAAACACGCTTTAAAGTTTGTGTGTTTAGCCATCTTTCATTCATTTTTCGTGAATATGTATTTTTCCTAGAACGTAAAAGTTTGTAAATAGAATTCTAAACATCTGAAACAACTACCTGATATAGTTTGGGTAATTATAAGAATTGTTTGGTATAATAACTTCAGAATCGATCATTTTAAAATTTTAACACATATACTTTTTTACTAAGAAAGCCTTAAAAAAGAAAACGCACGTTCCACAGTGACTGAAATATTAAAAAAAAATGGAAAAACAATATTTTAAAGCCGTTTTATAGTAAATTTTTTAAAAATTCTAGCCGACAAGGTGTGGTTTGCTACACTTTCCACAAAAAATTAAATTAAATATGTTGAAATCATTGATACTAAGTTTTATATCATAGGCATGTTGCCAAACCCAAACCAAATTTCAACATAATTTTGAAGCGAACGCTTTAAAAAGAGAGCTGCAACTGGAGTTTCGAATTTCAGTACGAAGTTTATTTAATAATATTTTCTTAAAATTAATCTCTAAATTTGTTTTTTAAGATCTGAAACTTTTACTCTGATTTATAAGCTTCATAGAGTTTATAATCATGTCAAAATGTATGTTTTAATGATATGGACTTCCAGCCCTTTCCCTCTTCCAATACAAGAAGTGCTCAAGAGTTAATAAATATAATATGAATGAAGTCTTGCCTCTTTCTTTTCGACTCCACCCAGAAATAAGGGAGGGTCTCACATTATTCGTACGCAAACACCCACTCTTCCTTTTGCTTGATAAGTTCTCGATTCATGCCAACAACCTTGAATGGAAGCCCTGATTGGTTAATAAGTTTTCACGCTATACAACGCAATTTAAATGAAACTCCCTTTGTCCCTCCCTTCTACATAGTGCAACTTGTTTGCTTCAATCATAGAAAAATATCTCGTACCCAAATATCATCCCATGTTAAAATAATGTGAATAATATTTTTCGCTACATTCTTAACTTGTAGACATGAAACATTACAACTTGCAGTAATGTCTAACAAATTTTGTCATGGGATAAAATCTGTCGATTTTTCATACTGAAAATTTCTATATTTTTATTCGTTTAAGCAAAAAGTGCAAATTAAATTCACATAGACAAGCTGTTATCCAATAATTCAAGGAAAATAGGAGAACAAAATATGTTTGAATTTTGTTATTCGACTGAATCAGCAATTTTCTCTGTTTTGTGTGCTGAGCATCCTTTTTAAGACTTTTCAAGACATTAACAATCGATTGGAAAGCAGATAGGGTATATGATCTTGAGCGGAACTAAATGGCTCAATTCGACGCAACTCGAAACAGTTGATCAAGTGGTATGGCTGTGGGTTATATCCGAACAAAAAAATTTTCAGTTTAGCGGATAGATCTTGGTTTCTGCTTTCTAATGATGATTTTTGAAATATTTTAGAGTAAACCCTAATAACTTTAGAGCTGTTTTACTGGAGTAAGAATTCTGATCTTGAGCGGAACCACGCTGATCTTGAGCGGAACTAAAATATGATCTTGAGCGGAACCATTTTCTTCTGTCAACATCTTTAATAGCTCTCATTCCTAATACTTGTGTAACTGTAAAAATTCAATTAAATTTCATCTTTGAAGATTTTAAAGTCAAAAAATTAATGTTTTTACGTAAAAAAAGAAACTTTGCCTTCCAAAGTTGTTCTCAAAATATCCGTTCAAATGTAGTGCTTGCTTAACCTTCCAAAACTGTTCGCAAAATCTGCGTTTCGGGGAAATTTTGACTTGTAATTTGTTGTTATTCCCGTGGCCGCAAATGTTGACAGATTTTTATGATATTGCATTCATTGTGTAGGTTATTTTTTCTTGTTTCTAAATATTTTAAAAGGAAGTTAATTTGTTCTTCTAGGTTGTCTGTAGTAGGCTCCGAATGAAAAAAGTCTCAAAAAACCATTTTATTTTTAAATTGCTTATAATTTCTGACAACTTTGCAGTATTTGGGTGTTTTTTTTTAATTTCTGGAATTGTAAAGAATATATCTATCCGACAATGTATTAATATGTGGGGGTCCAATGAATATTTTTTACCGCTATTCTGGATTTTCCGGTAGAAAAAAAACTAACTCAAAACAAAGATATCCAATTTTGTCTTTGCATCGCTGTATCTCATTGTTTAATGAATTGATATTTCAAACTTAAATTTAAGTTTTTTCTCGTTAATTTGATTAACATTTTCATAGAACAGGTTACTCAAAAATGTCAGTTCTTCAGTAAACTGTAATTATGATTAAGATGCGCTGAATCTGCGCTTCGGGTCATATTGACCTGAACGACTTTTGAAGGTAACGACAGAGTCAGAAATACATAAGATGATGCCTGAAACTACAGATTTTGCAAAAAAAACTGTACATTGCTTTAAATCAATGTTTTTGAGAAAAAATATCTGATTTTTTGTCATTTCTCATTACCTTAATTCCTTTAATTTCATTGGAAATTCATGATAAAATGGAACATTTTTTAATTTTAGTTGGGAAAAATCAGTTTACGTTGAAAATCTTTTCATTCTTTTCTAATTCAAAGTAAGAAACCTAAATTTAATATTGACCAAAAAATATTATAATTATGGAGATCCGATCAAAGTTCAAAAATTCTGTGAAATCTGTGATGAAAGTTTCCTCAAAATTCTGTGAAAAACAATTTTTTTCTGTGATTTCGGCAATCTTGCTCTAAGCAACTCATTCATAGAATAAAGTTTATTATAAATTCCAGTTTCTTATGAATCAAGAATAAATTTATTTATATTTAAAATTTATGGAAACATTAATTATTTAGCTCGATTGATAAAACGATCATTTCTCAAACCGACTTCCAGTTCGAGCTCAAGTGTAAAAGCAAACACAAGGGAATTGGATAGAGTTTCAATACCGGGCCACCAATTTAATCGTGGAGTATTATAAAATAGCTAACCCGGTGTGCTTTGCTACACTTTGTAAAACTGAAGGAATGTGTGTAAAAAACAATTTAAATTTTTGTTTATTAGGTAGTATATCGTTTTCAATTGGAATTTGAACACATAAAAAAACAAATGAAAGCTTCTTCTTAAAGTACGAATAGTAATGGCAATGAAGATTGATTCTAATTCTGAAATAATGACTTAACTTTATTGGCTTCATTAGTTCTCGAATTATGCCAAAAATAAGTATGAAAGCCTTCCTCCTCCTTCCCGTCGACCCTCTGAAAGAAAGAATCAAAAACACATTTCTTGTACCCCAAAAATTTAAACTTTTTGTGTGCCTAGCTTGGTACGCTATGACACCAGTTAATAAATTTTTTTTCTATTCGAATTTAATTTTACATCTTTTCTTTTCCTGAAGCTGATAATATAAAGAAAATACAAAGATGCTGCATATATTCAGGGGTAAAAATCGCGTGTGAGACATTAGGCATAAGACAGCGCACCTAGCGGTTTATTTCGGATGGTTCCACTCAAGATCATATTTTACATTTGAAAACTACGCGATTTATTGATATTTTGATGGAAAACTTGTTACAAAAACCCGAATAATGCTTCTTTAAGAATTTTCCTACCATTTTAGTCATTAAGAATCAGTCTATAACGGCCAAGGGTTACATAAATTGACGTTCAAAGTCAGCGTAGATTGATGAAAATTGCAGCAGAAATGCGTATGTTTTTAAATCTTCTAATAACATTATTTCAGTTAATAAACTTTAGCAAAAATGTTAATGCTTGTTTGAAAAGATTTTGAAAAAGTGTTTTTTCAACATTTTGATAAGATTAATAAACAATCATTGCCTTTATCTTAGGAAAAATAAATGGTTCCGCTCAAGATCAGATTTCGACTAGTTCCGCTCAAGATCATTTACCCTATTCAAAAATTGAATGGATTGGATGAAAAATCTGTTCATGTTTTGACGGTTGTATGAATATTTTCTAAAAACTTGCATTCAAAAATCACATAAAACCTTAAAACGATGATTTTTGTGCCGAGAAGGGTAACATTATCCCCTTTTCCTCCCCTCCCTCCCTCTCCACCTAGCGAAAAACCCCCGTTAAAAATAACACGAAACGTTCGAATTTCATAAAAAAAAATTGAACTTTTCCTAGTCGATATACCCTTGAATTTTCAATATTTTCCACTCCGTGGGAATGTTCCCCATACAAATCGAAGTCAAATTTTCCATTGGTGTGATCAATTTTTCAATAGGCCCTTCAGAAGCGTAGACCTTCTACTGGCAGTCTAACTTTTTTATCTTTCTTTGAACAATGCAACTATTACGTTATGTTCAACCTCCGAAACCCAACATTTATTTTGCAGACAAATACACAAAAGTTTAGCTTTATTATAACACATCGCTTTAGCTCTACGAATAACTATCGTTTAGGAATCATTTTTTTTCGAAAATTGTATGATTTTATGAGCTAAATTACTTAATATAAATAGCTTTTCGGTTGCAATTATTTGTTAAATTTTTATCGTTTTACTAACCCCGCCTTAAGACTTGTTTTATATCTTTTCTTTTCTACTCAATATAGAATAACTTTTTCGTTTATAAAGAAAAAAACAGATTGTGGTCCGTTTAAGACCTTATATTCAAAAGCTTTTTTAGATCGAAAAACACATCGACCAAGGATTTCTGACGTGACCAAACGGATAATTTTTCAAAGAATATTTCCATTTTTACGATGAGGACCAAAGATTGACGTGAAAAGATAATTTTTCGAAGAATATCTCCTTTTTAAGCATTGCTTAGGTGCAGCTTTCGATAACTCATTGTCAAACAGTTGTCATTATTATGGATTGTACCTATCATGTTTTGAAACCCTATATAAAACCGGGGTTGGTTTTGAAGGGAAATTTAAAACAAACATACATAACAGAGCAAGGCAGAAGAGTTTATTTTCAATTATTCTTTCGTAAATGTATATCATTGCCTGTACAATAAGGTTTTAAAGAAAAACTAAAAACTTAGAAAAGAAGGGATTAATTTTTTTATGATAACATTCAACGAAATTGCAATTCTTAAGTTCTTGATACACTTTTATTTATTTAGTCCTTATTTAAACAGTAGGCAGCTTTAAACTCCATTCTTTTTTCTAAAAAAATACAATAAATCTAAAAAGATTATTTCAATTAAGAAAATGCATCTGAAATAAGGAATCAAACAATCTGTCAAATTTCCACAACAAAAAAAAACTCTAGTTTACATTTTATTTAAATTGTTCGATTCCTTCTACCTAAAATATTCTAGCTTTGATCTTTTCACCTTACAATACTTCATGTTTGTCTAACAATTCTACTGTGAGTTCCATAATCCATCAAAATGATAAAAATTTCATAGAAGAATAGGTGCATATGTTAAAATAACTGTTTCGAAGGATTTTGGCGTCATGATTTCAAATATTTTGTCAATCGACTCAAGATTTGGTGCAATGACTCGTAAAATTTAAAAAAAATGAGCAGTTTTTATTTAAATCCTAACAGTTCATATTAAATTTTTCTTTTAAACTCAAAAACTAGTGAAAAAACGCATAAATAATCGAATCAATTTCGAGAAGAAACACAATAATTTTAATCAAAACCCCATCAGCTGAATTTAAATTGTTTTGAACGTTCATGTTAATTTTGACAAAACTTATTCAAAAATCTTCATTTTTGGTTACAATTGGATACCAAATTGAACTTTATAGTTACTTGTTTTGAGATTTTTTTTCGTTTGTGCAAATAAAGTGTGAAAATCCGAGTAAATCAATTTTCAACAAAATCCGGGCAACTGGACCGATCTTAGATTTCAGTTAAATATCCAGACAAGTCCAGATATAACCAGGTAAGTTAGCAAGCTTAATTTAGAAAAAAAATGTAATTCGACAATTTTTAGAAAATTCAAATGAAAATGATCTAAAAATGTCTGACATCACAAAAAGGCGTTTTTAAAGTTTGATAAAGAAGAATTTAATTTATTTTACAACTATGTAGAAGACTGCATAACGTTTTGTTTTCAAAAATATCTAAGATTTGTTTTGATTTTTTTTTTACTTGGCCATATTCCTTTTCTCCGTAGAGCTGTTTAAAAAACAAATAAAAAAAAAATCATCCAAATTTTACTCAGAAGTTAAAATAACCCGCCGTCACCGAGAAAATTATTCGTTCAATGAATACTTTTATTTTCAATAGTTTTGTATCACAGTTTAAAAAAAAATCCGCAAATTTGACAACACACCTAAAACAGTCAAAATCAGCTCCTACATTTTTTGCACCAATGTGATTTTTTCGACGTGTTTCGATCACCGTTTGATTATATTTTGGGATTTTTTTTGTTGATATTGTTCGGTGAAATAAATGACTAGGTGCTTTGTTCTTTACGTTTCGATTTACTTTTACTTTTCAATCATCTTCAGATACTAATTTCTATTCCCCTATCTATCCGCATGGGGCCACAGAAATAGACTATTTCTGTGGCCCCATGCGGATAGATAGGGGAATAGAAATTAGTATCTGAAGATGATTGAAAAGTAAAAGTAAATCGAAACGTAAAGAACAAAGCACCTAGTCATTTATTTCACCGAACAATATCAACAAAAAAAATCCCAATGTGATTTTTGTTGCCTTTTGCTATCCAAACTGGTTTGAATTCATCATTTTTAATTATTTCTCAAAAATTGTTTCAAAATATAGGGAAAATTGTACCTTTCAAGGGATAAAAAACTATTTTTAATTAATTCATATTATCTTTCTTGCAAAGTTTCTAAACAAATGTTTCAAATTTTATTTCATTCGTTCAGTTTGAAAAACGTTTAAGAATTCAGATTTTTTTTTTCAAAATTAAAATTAGATTTTGAAACAAAATATTTATATCACATTTCTCACAATTCACAAATCAGAATTTATAAAAATCCCTTTTTCAGGAAAATATTACAAAATAATAGTAAAAAAAATCAGAGTTTTAAAGTTAGTTAAGTTCACAGAAATTTTATACAAAATACTTATCTCAAATATGTGTTTTTCGAACGTATAGATGCAAAAATATATTTTTTTAAATTTCTTTGTGATTACGTTGCACGAATATTTATAAAGAAGCCGAGAAAAAAATAAATAATTGAAAATTTTCTTTAAATTTTCTTTCATTAAAAAAGTGTGTTATTTTATTTAATAAATGACATTTCTTACGAACGATTCCTTAATGAGTTCATAAGTATTTTTCTTACTTCCCGGTATTCAAAATACGAACATCACCTTTTTATCAACATTTTCTCGCGGGGAAACAAAAGCTTCGCAGATTGAAGTTATGTCAAACAAAATCAACATAAGTTTGAATAGAAAATGGATTTTAAAAGTTTATATTTCATCTCTAATTTTCGAATTTATCCAAACGAGTTCAATGAGATCTAATTAGAGGAAAAGGGAAACCCTCCCCCACATCTCTCTTGAAAAATTAACGTTTTTAACTATATATTAATGTTTCATAAATTAGTCAATAATCTATGCCGTGGTCACGACGTTTGCTTGAAATGCCTCAACCATGGAGACGAAAAACAATTCCCTCAAAGAAAAAAAAATTAGAAAAAATAGAAGCCATGACATTTATTTCATTCAGAGACTTTCAAATTTAGTTATTAAGGACAAGTGATGTAACTTCTTGTTTTTTTTTAATTTGATAAAAACCGATTCTCATGTACAAAATATTCTAAAAATAAATTTATCGGTATCGCTTGGGACATTTCAGAGGAGTAGTACGACTAACACCGTCACACGACTATTTTATATTATAGATAAAATGATGTTCTGTTTTTTACGATTTCCAGAAAGGTTTTAAGGCCAAACACTGAAAAATTTAATATTTGACAATTAGTTTTGATTTGGATCCGTTATGCGGTGGTTTTTATAAATAAATGTTTTTCTCACAACTGTATGGGAGTTTTATGTTTTTCAGCAAACCTATTTTCAAAATTTCATCTGCAAGTTTGGATGACAATATTGAACTTATGTTTCGCCGTTTCTAATATATTTACAAAGATACGAATGAACAAAATTTCCAATTTTGAACCTACTGTTCCTGCTTCAGTACTGGACTGGTCACTCATTATTGGACCTAGATGAAAAATACCGAAAATAAGTTCGTTTTCCCAGAATCCAAGAAAACAGATTGAATATTCAATATCTAATGAAATGTGTTTATGAAAAAGTTTTACAGATTGTAACGCTTAAAATAAAGATAAACACTTAAAAAAACCGTTATGAATATTTCAAACAATTTCACCTCTAATCAGTTTTATCAGCATCACCATAATCATGGGAGCTTTGCCATGTTAACTTGCACCTTATTTAAGTAAAGTGGTTAAAATTCTCAACAAAGGTTTGAAACTGTATTCCTAGCTAATGCTAACAAGATCAACAGATACACTCAGGCAGAATCATATTTCAATGTTCATAATATGCGCCTTATTAATCGCCTTTTCAGAGTTTAAAATAGATTTTCATAAAAGTCAAATGAAATTCTTCCAATTTTCATTCGAAGTTCTTATATGAACAGTAGTAGAAATGGTATTGTGAAAAAATGCGAAACTCATACCATTCATCAGCTTACAAATTTTATCTCTGACAGAAGCCCTAACTACTACTTTTCTTTAACAATTGATGTTGATTTTGGTCTTCTAAATGGTAAGATTCTGTGCAAATTTATTTTAATTAATCGTTGAAAATATTTGTAGTCTTAATAGGCACATATAATTTTTTATTAACATCTCAGCTTGGTTGCCGATAAAAAGCACGAAGTCAACGAGAAACATGAATCTGTTAATATGTCGATTATTATTTCAAATCTTACCTTACTAATCAGTCGGAAATGTATGATTAAATAAAATGCGAAGTCCATCCTTTAATTCCTAGAAGCGTTTTTTATCATCTGAAATGAATAGAAACAAGGGAGAAAAAATGTTACCTTTCAATATCAATAATAAATCAACATAATTCAAAACAAATCTCATTTGCAATTATAGCGTCCTGAATCGAAATTAATTGCCTATTGAAACTGTCATTTGTTCGCAGAATGTGTCCATGTTCTACAATCAGCAGGGTAGCAACAAAAAAAAACACACGCAGCGCCGGAGAGAATATATTCAAATGACGCTATTTAGCGATGGAAACATTTTATACCTTTTTGCACCGGACACAATAAAATATAAAATACGGATGAACATCATCATCAATCCGCCGCCGATACGGAAAACAAAAACTTATCCTGAAATAATTGTATTAAAATAAGCGATTTTGCATCCTACTCAACCATCTCTAAAATTGCTCCACCATCATCCAACCGGAGCAATTCTGATACTGTTTTTTGCAAAACGAACAAATGCAACCGACGAAAATGACATGCACGTATTTAAAATAATTTCCACCAATCCGGGAGGTCTTCCCGCTACAAACTTTTCACCCTTCAAAGCATCCCCCCAAATGAATTTCCACCGAAGTTCATTGCAGCCACAAAATCGGTGCCCGGCTTAATGAAATTTAACTCCCACTCACACTTATCGACCCACCGCCGCCCGATGTTCGAATCCGATGGGATTTCATTGTTTCAATTGACTCCTGCTGCTGTTTCTGCTGCTGCTTGCTTGCTACTAGTGGTGGACTTCCGGTTCCGGTTCACGGATCCGGACACAGCCTCCCCGCAGATTGTTCGATGGAAAAGAGAGCAAGCAAGGCTGCTGGCCATCACAAGTGGGTGGGAGGGAGATCTCCGGTCGATGGCAATGGGAACTGAATTATGCAATGCTCAATGCATTTGTCCGGTGCTGCTACATTATTCGATTGGAATAATGTTGAATTACCGTGTGGGCTTTCGATGGGGTGGCTCATCGCTAATTTCAAAAAGTAGAAATTTAAAAAATAGAAAATTATTGTGGTGGTTTGATAGGTAAACCAAGTTTAACTTAGAACAATTACATTTTTTTCAAATAGACTTCATTCGACTAAGGTTTTACAGTTTCAAAATATGTTGCAGAGAATTTCTATGAAAATTATAGTTATGATACTTAAAAACTAAGTACAAAGAACTGTGGCTGAAAACCTCTCAAATAAAGAAAAAAAAAAGTACAATGTAAATAATAAAATTTGATCTATCTTACTCTAGATTCAAGCACAGTTTTTGAAACATTAAAATAAAAATCACAATTAAGCTACTTTATTGAAACGCACACAGCATACATACAGGTTTTCTAGTCCGAATTGGGTTCGTCGCAGAGCAAGTCAAAAAAAAATTCTGCGTTGCATCATTAGACTGAGTCAATTTGGGATCATTTTTGAATTTCTCAAACCCTGGGGTCTTAAAAGTTTCGTTTTGGTCTAAAACTCATCCATGATTTTTTGCAGAATTTTTAAGTAACGTTTACATGAGTAAATTTGAACTTTTAGGTTTGTATGGGAAAATTGAATATTTTGTACTGAAAAACCAACATCATTTTTGTTTCATCTGTGGAACCGAGCCTGCTAATGGTTTTTGTGCCAATTTATAAAATTCCTAAAGGAAATTTTCCGCTGAACAACTGCAATGCATCATGTTTGTATTTTGGCCCACCCTCGGGACCTATTTTTAGGATCCTTGAACGAATTAAAATATTTTTCTGAATTTTACTACAGTTTCGACAACGATTGATTTATGTGAACCGTAAACTGGGGGAACTTTGATCGCTTTTTCCATTCATTATTAAATATTTTGAAAGGGGTTGCTTTTTCGTAATACCTAAATTTTTTAAAACACTTACTGAGGTGAGGAGTATAAAACATGATCATTGTTTGCAGTAAATTCAAAAGACATTGAAGGTTATAATTAAATGTTTGTTACAAAATCAGATTTCGAGTTTTGGGGTAACTTTGATCACTATGGTTTAACGTTTCTTCTACGACATCTTCAAAATTATTTTTTGATGCCAATTAGCACGGAAGGGTTAAACATCAATAACAGTAATTTTGGTTAGGACTAAACTAATTTTTTCAATGCTTTTTTTCATAAACATTTATAATCAAAAAATGGATAATGTTGCTGCATACATCTGGGGGCAAAAATAATAAACATTTCTCAATTTCTTTTGGCCTCAAACACAAGTGAAATTTTTCCTTCATGAAATTCCCTAGGTCCTCGCACTGTTCCCATGTTTTTTTATTTCTTAATATTGAACCATTTTTTACGGATTTAGTCATTTTTACTATACGAGCTTTCTCATGGAAAATCACCGTTTTTTTAACATCCAAAAATAATCCTCAAATGACCATAAAAATAACACTTAAACTAAACCTAAACAAAGAAAAAAGTTGAACTTTCACATAAAGAACCCTTTTGCTTCTAAATGCTTAAATTTGATCAGGAGAGATGTTTGTTTGCAAGCCTTCGAAAAACCAGATATTTTAAGATTTTAAAATGACATTTTAAGTAGTATTAAAAATCTTCTAATAAAAACTGAATTTAGCTTATTTGTAACTCAATTTATAGGCTTTCAAACCAAGTAAAAAGTTTTCAGATATTTTAAATTTTTGATTATTTAATAATGATAGCAAACATTTCATGTTGATCAAAGTTCCCCCAGCTTACGGTACCTATAACTAATTCAGTTTATCTTCCTTTTTATTCCCGTAGTCAAGTTTTGTTCACGTTTATTCTTTCGTTAGCCTGCTTTCTTAAACTATTCTTCAACCTTTTGCTAAACTTATTTGTTGGATATTAAGTACTTCATACCACCATCTGTTTTCTTTTGTTCAACTATGCTGTTAAATTGGTGATAGGAAGAAGTTACTCACCAACTGAAAATTCCCTCGTTAAAATAAGTAGTGCATTTTAAATGTTTTGTAAATTCCGAAAGCACTCTGCAAATCTCGACGAAACTTTTTCAGCATAAAATAACAGTCAATTTTCTGTGGCCTATAAGCTTCACTTCAGGATATAATTTTAAAACGCAAAACTATTCTCCTTCTGGTGACTCAATGATAAATTTAAAAAAGGCCTTTATCACAAGCTCCGCGACTTCAATGAATTTCTCTTGACTTCCTAAACATAAGTCGGTTTGGTTTAGCTTTAGTAATGCTTTAGAATAAATTATGAAAATTAAATGTAGGCGTACCTTCAAAGATTCAAGAATCTCAAAAATTGAGCGAAAATAATCTGATCCTCTTAAATACATTTTTTTTGCTGAAAAATGCACAGAAACTTACTATCATGAATACAAACCACTCTTGTTTTATAAAATCTCTAACGTAGAGAAAATTTAAAAACATTTTTTATTTCATAACTACAGGGGCTAAAGAGCTTTATTTTCAGTCCATTTTTGGTTGTAGTTTTCACACATTCCAACCATTTTTCTTAAATTATAAAAAATATAGAAATTGTCTCAATGCCAGTGATGGTAAATTTCGCCCGTCACGCTTGACTCGACTAGTTTTGTTTCATCAAACGACTGGCACTGTTCTCAATTGACGGAGCCTCACTACTCGCATGACGGATAAAGCACGACAACAATCAACATTTCTCCATCATCGACTGCCGAAGCTCCTATACAAGGTCAAAATTGCTCCTGAGAGTGACTGGCAAATCTTTTCACACTTCGATCGGCTGCTGACGGCAGGTACAACAATTGAACGACTTGCTGGCAGAGAGCAACAATAGCAATAAAAACCGAAAACGGGCTTGCTGGCAGAAGCAACAATAATAATAAATTCTTTTCTTTTTCGTTTTCGGCTTGCTGGCAGGAGCAACAATAATAATAAATGCGTTTCTTTTTCGTCATCGGTCGTTTGAATGCGATTGCTTGACCAAGTCATTCTTTTAGCTTCAACTGACTGGGGAATGAATGACTGGCAAACGAAGTGACTGGTCGTTAAGGAACAGTCAATTGAGTTTGACGGACCAAGAGGCTTCACAGTCACAGCTTCACGCCTCATGACGATGACTTTTGCCAAGCCTGCTCAATGCTAAAATTTTATTTACTTTATCTTTAAATGGTTCCACAAATAACAAAGATATTTCAACTTAAAAAAAATTATGATTTGTTGTTATTTTTTTCAACCCCGACTTTGAGGAACTTTTAAGCAAACTAGACTTGGCAGACTAATAAAATTTAAGGTTTTCTTTTTTCCATTCGAATACCCCTCGGATGACTATAAATATTTTTATATATTTTATTTAAGTTTCACAAATTTTATCTAAAAAATCATATCACATGGGGCAGAAAGCGCACCAGACCACGTTTTTTACGCTCAAATTCAGAATGCTGTTAACTTTTGAGAAATCCTGAATATCAAAGGGAAGTGTCATTCTTTTTATTTGCTGACTCCCAAATTACGAAAGATTTGCGTTCTTTTTAAAGTAGAGGTGTACCAATATTTGATTCGAAAACCTATCTCCGGCCATATTTGCCGCGATATCAGCCAAGAAATTGAATTTCATTGCCTTCTTGGAGGCGTTTTACCTATAAGAATATCAAAAAAGTGTGTTTCAAAAAGCAAAATTTTCGCAACAACAAATGAGTTTTGCCAATGCGCTTAGTTTACAAGAATGCGATGAACATGTTACTAAACATTTGATCAAATATAATATAATAGTATATCTGATTTGATGTAACAATCATTATATTCCATATAATCATTATCCTATTTCTGATCACCCTTCCGGCATGGTCATTCTGTCCACTAGTTTCGGCGTTCTACTCCGCGGTGTGTTCTCTAACCGGTTGAGTTTTTAAGAAAAATGTCATCAAAATTGAGTTTTTATCGTTATTTTTCTTTCAAGTATGACGTAAAATGAATCCCTGAATCATCGTAAACGTTCAATTTGGTTGTTACAGGATTATTTGCGCTGTAAATAGCGTTAATCCTTAACTGATGCGTTCTGTACAGTTTCCCCCTACTTGGAGTAGATTTCGTCGTCGATGATATCGCACACCGACTTTCCACACAGCAGTTGATCATTTAACCCTCGTCCGTTCCGAAAAAAATTGCCCGTTACAGGCTGTAACTTACAGCCCCTGGAGTGTCAACCTGCCACTCCTGACTTAAGCCAAAATTTTTCCTTTGTTTTTCAACCTATTTTTGCAAAATTTTGACGCTTATGTTATTACGTTTAAAAAACAGCTTTCTTTGAAAATTTCTCATAAACTCTATGTTTCGTATTTTGACAATCTTAAATGCAAAAATTTGCCAAATTACATACATTTTTCAATCCTCTTTTCGAAATTTATATGGTGTGATCTAAACCATTTTCGCGGCTTTGGCGTACTTTTCAGATATTTACACCATATTTTTTAAAAATTTTTGTGGTCATGATCTTTAAAAAAAATCTTTAAAATAAATCCTTATGTGCAAAGTATAGCTTTTAACTGACCTTTTTGGAATTTCGTAGCTGATCAAAATCATTTTTTCGAAGCTGAAAATATTTTGCTCAAGGAGTGCCGTAAATGAATCATAAAAAGCACTCTGAACAAACATTTATACGATAGCCACGAACAATCTCAAACAAAACGACTTATGTTATCATTTCTATAACGATTGCATGTTAGCTGGGTTAGAAAACAAGAGAGATGCATATATTGGTTTTAATCAGGAGTGTCAAATTGACACTCCAGGGACTGCAACGAGTAGAAATTTCTGAGAAGGATTAGGATCACCAAGGTTTTTACCTGGTTTTCTGTCTGACAACATAACCTGATGAACAATATTCCTCTAATTTATTCAGTCCATGGCAACCGTTTTCTAACTTCTCGAGGATCCCACATTCACCAGATCACGCTCCACTTGGTCTCTTGGTTCCTACTGGATTCGTAGCGAGCACCTGTTTTGCAGGACAGTCGTCCGGTATTCTCGCATCAGCCTTTCCGGCCAACCTTCAACACCTTCTGGATACTGGGAACGCCGTAGAGTCGCGCGAGCTCGTGGTTCATCCTTCGCCTCCACATTCCGTTCTCGTGCACGCCGCCAAACACTAGTCGCTCCAATACTCCGTGTGTACGCAGGTCCTCCTCGTGCCTGTAGAGGACATCCGTTCTAATGAGCGCCGTATACAAGTTACACTTTGTGCGAGGGCTGAATCTTCTCGACCGCAGCTGTATGTAAAGTCCATAGTAGGCACGACTTTACCAGTGAGCCAGGATAGACAAAGTCATCGACTATCTCCAGCTCGTCGTCATCGATCCTAACCATGTTATAACTGGACAAGCGGATTCGGTTTCGGATCCGCATACTAGCATATACTTCGTCTTGGACGTATTAATCATCAACCCAATCCATCCTACTTCGCGGTAGATCTGCTCCGCCGCCGCAGATGATCTGCCGACTATATAAATGTCGTCGACAAAGCAGATAGATAAGTTGACTGGATCTGTTTAAAATCGTTCCCCGCATTTCGCCCACCGTTCGACGAATACCACCTTCTAAATAGCGCCACGTTGAACATTATGCAGGATAGACCATCGCCTTGTCGAAGCCCTCTGCGTGATTCGAATGAACTCGACAATGCATCCGAAATCCGCACACAGCACTGCGTTACATCCATCGCCGCCTTGATCAGTCATGATCAGTTCTCGTCATGATATTCCCTACCTCGTCAAGGTCGATTGCGTCATATGCGGTTTTGAAGTCCATGAATAGACGAAGCGTAGGGACTTTGTGATCACGGCATTTTTGGAA
The DNA here is from genome assembly GCF_029784155.1 of Uranotaenia lowii. Lineage (NCBI taxonomy): Eukaryota > Metazoa > Arthropoda > Insecta > Diptera > Culicidae > Uranotaenia > Uranotaenia lowii. The sequence continues at coordinate 188,905,522 of NC_073692.1, read as the reverse complement.
GATTTGCCGTAATGTGAAGATCTGGTCCGTCGAAGACCGTCGCTCCATAAAGCCAACACCATGGTGATGTTTTTATACTAGCCCTTTTGAAGCTTAGGGTGGTTCAGTGCAATCTTTTCGTCCCTGAACAGTGGAATTATATCGTTTTCCAGAATCATCCAAGTCGTAGCGTTAGTCCAGGACATGTGTTGTCTTTTTTTGATTTATTATTTGTTGTTAACCCAGGAGGTAAATCCATTTTACGGATTGCATTCCAAGGCACGGCGAGCCACCGCGTCCCCCCAGCTTGCTACTCTAGGTCCATAGGTGTAATTGGACGACTCATGATACAATGCTAAGGAAAATTGTACCCCCTAGGCCATAAAGTCCACCTGGGGCCACTGACCTTTGTTCCCACCTTGAACTGTTTGACACACTATACATCAATAGTGGGAGGTCAATTCGCGCTAATGCGCTCCAAGGCAATACTCGTTTCCGAATCCTCTGTCAGCAATACCTCATTCTAACACAACTGGATGCGCAACTTCTTCTCTGAAGAGTTAGGACCCGACATCTCATCGTGTGAAAGAGGTCCCCACACAGCGCAACTACTAACTTTGTGGATCTAGTCCAGGAAGTCCAGAAACACAAAGCGAGTTGTCGACGACACATTTTTCTGTTCGAACACGCGGGTCAGGAGGCAATCCTCCTAAGCCACGTGTAGGACTCAGACTCCTCCGAACTCTCTAAATAGTTCGACTTGAGTCACCACTCAGCGCAACTACTCAATTTTCAAGTCGGGGGCTTTACTCACCGAAGCGCAAATCGAGCTGTAGAACGGCCTCATCAGGCCGCACTCGCGGTTCGGGCGCATCAATTCCCGAAACGCGTGTCGAAACCTGACACCTCCGGCATAAAACTGTGCCTGTCAGTGTCAGTCACTGACGTGTAAAACACGTCTCCAATATATCGGCCCCCTATTGGCCACCACTTTGCGCATCTACTCATTTTCCGAGTCAGGTCTTTACCCACCGAAACGCAAAACGAGTTGGCGATCGCTCTCCCTCCGGTCTCTATATTTCAAAGAATAAGAAGAAAATCAGAATCTGACTTTCATAGCTTTATTCAGTAACTCATCAAGATATGTACTTCACAGACGATATCTCGGAATTACACCTCCTTTCTCTGATCGAACCAGCTTCAGACGTCTCGGAAAGTCGTTGCAAGCGGCGCGCTCGTCCGGTCTCGTATAATCTTTTTCAACCTTGAAGTTCTCACAGATCTTGGTCGTCCAGATCGTGTCTTGTCCTCGGTGCCTCTGGTCTCTAGGATCGATTTATGGCCTGGTACACGAGTTTCCGGTTGATTACGAGCGGTTTTACGTGTTTGAATATGTTGAATATGTGTCCGGGTTTGTACCCTCTCACATATTCAGCGATAACAGCTGCTCTCAACTCTGCCACTCACAACTTAATGTACACAAACTGCACAGAAACGAAACTCTGCCACTGTGGGCAGCAAAGTTAGCCCTTTCATTTGACATATAGATGGCACCAGAGAGATACAACGTATAGGCTACAGGTGACCCCAAAAAAAAGGACTTTTTTGTCACCCTGTAAGTACCCGGATGCACCATTTCTTCCGCGCGGGTTTGGCAGACCCGTCGACGGCCTCTAGTGGGTTTAGTTGTAGTTCTCTTGGTCATACATCTGCAATACGCTGGACTTATAGACATGTTTCCGCCCTGGACCCCGAGGAGGTCAAACTACCAGCCCTGGACATGTGTTGTCTCAGGTTAAGCCGAGGTAAGGAGGTATTTAGGTAGCATGTTGATGCAGAATGCTTGGTGCGTCGCTTGACTGTATCTCCATCTCGTATTTCCATCGTTACCGTCGCTGAGAATCCGAGTAGAATGCGTCCTCTGTGACGGAGGCTGCGAGGATAAGAACTTCTCCGCAGTTGAACTCGTATGGGGAAGAGTATTCACGCCACGGAATACTCTCGTGTAGAGTGGTCTCACGTCACCGTCTGATGAGCCACTCGAGCCGAGTAGGATGACATCACCGTCGGGATTCATGTGAGCCGCAATCGTAAAATACCCGTACGTACGTTGTGACAGGCGCGATTCTAAGATAAGCTGCCCTCGATTCGGCACATGGCGGAGATAAATCCTAGGGTTTCCAGCCCCAAAGTTGCCAGCCAAAGGAAGGAGGAAGACCGAACCACGGTTGGAGTAGAATGTGCGTCCGATCCTAGCAGTAAAGCATACAAAGATAAGACTTTAGCTTCTGCGTATGCCGAGCTGTTAGGTACGTCGCGAACGTTGTGTAGGATACCTCCACTGCCGCGGAGTATCGGAGTAGAACGCGCTAACTACGACTGAAGCTGCGGGGATAAGACTTTACCTTTTTCGCAGTCGAACTCGTAGGGGGAAGAGTATTTATGCCGCGAAATACTCTCGGGTAGGGTGTCTTCACGTCGTCGGCGGGTGAGTCACTCGAGTAGGTATGACGTCTTCGCCGGGAATCATCCGAGTAGTTTTGTAAAGCCCCGAACGTGTGCTGTGACAGGCGCGTGTCCAGGATAAGCTGCTCTCGATTCAGTAAACAGACGGGCAAAGAGGAGAGGGCCTCGAGCCAAACCAAGGGGAGCAAAGATCTTCAGTCGTTAGAGGAGAGGTCATTGGTCATTGATCTTATTCTGCGAGTCGCGTGATGTGACTCGCAATATTTTACTCCTTAATCCTGGCTTCTGCAAGCGTTCCAAGCAAGAAATGGTAGTTCAGATGAGCATCGATCAGTGTTGGAGCTCATTTGACTTGACATTTCTTGCTTGGAATGCTTACAGAAGTCAGGAAAGAGAGTTGGAATTTTGCGAGTCTTGTCACTCGTGATTCCCAGAATATGTTCTACCATCTGAATCAATAAAAGAAAAGGATATCTTCTAAATAAAAGTCTCAAAAAGAATAAAAAGATTTAATAATCCCGGCTTGTTCATTTTCAATAAACCGATAGCTGAACCCTAGGATATCTCCAATCCTGGATCCTCTCTCCCGACCCACCCCATTCTTTTTGGTTCTCTTGGAAAAGCGGCAAAAATAAGCAGGACCAGGTGGATTCGGAAAATGAGACACTGCAATGGCCAAAACGGGTAAGAGTGCGGGTGTGTACAAGGTACAAAACCGTGTCGTGTCGGTCGCCAGCTAGCAAATCGGACAGCTACGACGGCGGAAATCCGGATGATCCCTGCGAATCGATTCATGTTCTTGTCAGCTGAAGGTAGTGACAAAAAAAGATGGCGGCATGGTGAAAAAGCGGGAAGAAATCGAAAATGGCACCGGTATAATTATGATTTCCCGGGTCGACCAATCAACGGAAACGAATGAGCGAGACAGAGCGAGATGGCAAACCGGCTGAGCGAATCAACACGACGAAGCGACGGGTTAAATGTGGTAAAAATCCCGGAGAACAATGAAGCTCATTGTGTGACTGCGCTCGTAATTGTTCGCAAATTAAATTCGATAAATGAATAATTCCATCGGAAAAGTGGCAGCTGAACACGGTGCTCTGTATGCTTTATGAAATTTATACTTACAGTTTTTTTTTATTTCCTTTGACTGAGCAGATTAATTGTGTTTGGGAATTCTAACATACCGGGTAATTGTGTTTGTGACAGCTATCCGCAAAATTATGCTAATTATTGTCTAATCAAATCAATTCAAGCTGAAAATACAAAGTTTCTTTTTTAAATGTTGGAATCGGTATGGTAATTAGATTTCATTCAATCGCGATCTCATTCAATGTTTTTAAATGAATTATATGCTCTGTTTCGTTCTTTCGTTCTTTCGTTCTTTCATTCTTTCGTTCTTTCGTTCTTTCGTTCTTTCGTTCTTTCGTTCTTTCGTTCTTTCGTTCTTTCGTTCTTTCGTTCTTTCGTTCTTTCGTTCTTTCGTTCTTTCGTTCTTTCGTTCTTTCGTTCTTTCGTTCTTTCGTTCTTTCGTTCTTTCGTTCTTTCGTTCTTTCGTTCTTTCGTTCTTTCGTTCTTTCGTTCTTTCGTTCTTTCGTTCTTTCGTTCTTTCGTTCTTTCGTTCTTTCGTTCTTTCGTTCTTTCGTTCTTTCGTTCTTTCGTTCTTTCGTTCTTTCGTTCTTTCGTTCTTTCGTTCTTTCGTTCTTTCGTTCTTTCGTTCTTTCGTTCTTTCGTTCTTTCGTTCTTTCGTTCTTTCGTTCTTTCGTTCTTTCGTTCTTTCGTTCTTTCGTTCTTTCGTTCTTTCGTTCTTTCGTTCTTTCGTTCTTTCGTTCTTTCGTTCTTTCGTTCTTTCGTTCTTTCGTTCTTTCGTTCTTTCGTTCTTTCGTTCTTTCGTTCTTTCGTTCTTTCGTTCTTTCGTTCTTTCGTTCTTTCGTTCTTTCGTTCTTTCGTTCTTTCGTTCTTTCGTTCTTTCGTTCTTTCGTTCTTTCGTTCTTTCGTTCTTTCGTTCTTTCGTTCTTTCGTTCTTTCGTTCTTTCGTTCTTTCGTTCTTTCGTTCTTTCGTTCTTTCGTTCTTTCGTTCTTTCGTTCTTTCATTCTTTCTCATAATTCCAACCATTTTATTTCATTAATTTTCGAGTAAAGTTTCAACAGAAGTAAATAATGACCTGTACAAGGGGAAACTCATCGCAACTGATCAAATATTGCCCGGAACATCTATTAGTGGACCTGAGTTGCGGTCCCGGGTCAATTTCGAGGTGGTCCCAGATGGTTCAATATCATTTTACCAATCACCAACGGATCGGCTGCAAATTGGCAAACGTGTCGAGCTGTTGCCTGCCGTGCATCAATGCAGTGCAAGGGTTTCTGGTATTGATTTTCCCCCGGAATCCAATCCAATCCAATCAACACCGCCGCTGCGCTCATTCGAATTGAGGATGCTGGCTGTAATCAGTGTCGTCGTTGTGTCACCAATCTAGCAGCAACATTCGATGTCACCTTTAGCCACCTGGTACCGGATGGTGTAAAAATCAATAAATTGTACCTACAGATATCACTGAGTTCTTGTTTCGTTGACTATTAGATTAAGGGTATATTTAAGTGATTTTATTACTAATCCATTACACAGTTTTCCTTTGAAATAATCTGTTTTGTGAACTACTAATTGCAAAGATTTCTAGAAGAAACAACACAAGACTTGAAAATCTCAATGATTTGAAAAAAATAAGTTTAGAAACATTGAAATGTTAATGTTAATCAAATCACATGATATTAGCAACTCAACTATGAGTTCGTTTTTAAGATAATTTGAGATTGATCATTTCGAAAATAATATGCTGAATTCAGTATAATTACTTCAGTAGATAATTTTGGTTAAATCAGTAGAAAATGTTTCATTACAAATTTCAAATCTAATTCAAAAATTGGGGTGGAAATTCAATAAAGAAACTCTGTACTGTCGATTGTTCCAATTTAAGCAACAACAGTTTTTGAAAAGATCATTTTTTCAAAAATAGGTAGGAAAAAGAGTTTAGCATTTATACACCAACGGAAGTTTCAATTAAAATGATTGAAAAAGGAAAAATTATAATAATACCCCGGTACTAATCCGGGTATTGCCCGGGTAAGATTCTGACATGTTAATCATAAAGCTTCTCTGTTCTCTTTTAGCATTGTGAGCCAGTTTTGGCGAAATTAGCTGTTATGTTAGTACAGTAACTCTTTCGTTATTTTACTTGTTCTGTAAAAAAATAAGGTGTTTTGCCTCATATTCTTTTTTATTTTTTCGTTTTTTTTTCGAATTCGGTTAACATTATTTTTGTCCAGATTTTGGGTTAAAAATTTTGAAATTCATTACCAAGATTTTGATATTTTCTGCCTGCAAAGTGCTTAAGAACTCCTTTACTGCTTACTCTAGGGCTCCCTTAACTTGTGTAAGAGAAAAACTATTCTAGATACTTTTTTTACGGGAGGCCCTTTAGTTTTGTTAGAGTGGGGAATCATGGACCACTTTTTTTCTTTGTTACATAAATTCTTTACTATAATAGAAGGAATAAAAAATGGTATGGTTTTCTACATTTGAAAGACATCATAGGCCATTTTTTCCAATTTTTAGAAAGTTATTTTCCCCAAATTCTGACTGTTTTAAATAAACAATATTTTTTGGATCCCGCCTTATGAACAACGCTGTTTGTTATTGAATTTGCCGACACTGGAATCAAGGCGCGTTTACCTACAACGGCTTTTCATCTTCGACCTCCTGCAGAACAACGTGGATTGCTCAGAACTGCTATCACAACTGCCGTTAAATGCTCCCATCACCCGTTGGATGTATGCTGCGCGCGCTTCAATGAAATATCTAGTGATTTCGATTTCAATGTTTCCAAAACTGTTTTTAAATCTAGAATAAGATAGTTTAAATATTTTTCATTGTTCTTAGTTCTTAGAGCATCTGCAAAGATTGAAATAAATAAATAAAATGGTGGAAAATCGTGAGCCACCAAATCCAAATTGACTAAATAACCGCCAAGTAATAATGGTGGGTATTTCAAATTTGCAACACAAATATACGTGCAAATATACGTGTAAACATATTGTATATAATGCAGCAAAACCAGTATATACGTATTATTTTGGAAGCCATATAGGTATATTAGCACACATATTCTTGATTTGGATTGTATTGTCGTAATGAAATCATGCAATGCATTTAAACATGATAAAGAATATGCTTGGGCCACACATTGTAGGTGCAGATATACGAAAATGAGTTTGAATAACATTCTACACGATATAATCTGTAAAATAAAATACGACTTCCGGTTGTCTGGGTAACCCAAAACTGTAATTTCACAATTCATTTCGTTATTTAAAAGTAATTTCAGAGAATTTTTATGAAAACTTTTCCATGTTATCCAATTTTTTAAACGGTTTTATTGTAACATTGCTTCATTTAACGTGTGTTTTAAAAGGGCCCTGAAAGTTTTTCTAAAACTTGAATAAACACTGTCTTAAGAGTATTGTAAAAAAATTGCAAAAGTATTGCAAACATTAAAAAAAAAAAACACATACTTTCCTGTTTTATTAGGGCTTTGGTAACAGATTTAATAAAGCACTCAATGTGTGTTCAAGCCAAGTTGAAAAACTGTTTTATTGGAACAATGAATGTAGCCATGATAAAACTAAGTTACAGCTGATTTGACAATAGAGAAGAACGCATACACGCTTGAATTTTTTAACCTCTTTTTGAGATAGCATAACCTGGTTTGGAAGGATTATCACTCAAAATTGAGAAAACGGGCTATGAAAATGATATAAATTAACACAGTTAAATTCATCTGAAAAATAAAACAACTTGGCTGCATACGCATTCAAATTTCAAAACAACCGCAAATCAGTCCACGTCATTATTCGCTCAATTCTTAGGGTTCGATTAAAAACACACTGAGAATAAACGTTTTTTGTTTTTTGATATTTATTATTGAACAATTAATTTACAAGTACGCAGAATAAAGTACTTGTTTTGAAAATTTCTAGAAGACTGCCGCCAACGTCTTCTCCTCAGCAAAGACGGAGAAATAGAGCTTCATCACAAGCGAAAATGCTCATTGTAATCTTTCATTAGCCTCAACAAGTTTAAGATGATATAGTCAGAATGAAGACCACTAGCATTGGCCGATTGCCAATGCTCCAATTGCAATAATAACAATAATAGTTTGATATGTTGCATATTATTAATAATATCGTTTACTAAACCGTTAGCATACTGTTTGCAGAAAAGTTTTCGCAGACAACTGTTTTAACAGTTTTTAACGTTTACATAACCTAACTACAGTACCGTTCATAATTGTATAGAAATACTAGCAGACCCGGTAAACTTCGTCTTACCATGTTAAACTTGGCGTCAATTTAATTTTTTTTTTTTCGCTGTTTGACTAAAAAACAACATCAAGTCTTGAGTAGTTAATCGTATCGCTTTCTTGAACATGTCCTAGTTTTTTAACATATCCATCTTTTCCGTTTGCTCGAATTGTCCCGCTTAATTATATCGGAATCAAATCCAGGAATTTTAACTCAATTCCACGGGTCTTTTCATAAATTATTAAAAAATTCTCTCCTATCAATTTTACATGCATATTACATGAATCCTTTTCGTTTACTTTTTTTTTTGATTCGGATGCTTTGAATATTGGCGAATGAAATCAGGTAACAGCTTCCCGTTGCAAATTCGATTTTTTCAGCACTCAACGCGTTGCAACGTTACCATCAAACTTGGCAAGCCTCTTGCTTAAAAAAAATCTACTCTTTATAACTTGTTCCATAAATAACATATGTGATTATATCTATGTTTTAATTATTGTATACCATTTAGTTGATTTTCTCCGCTTTGCTCGAGTTCACTTTAAGGTTTAAATCGAAATCAAAAGTTTCTCATTTATTGGAATTCATTGCATATGAAACTTTATGGAAGAAGAATTTTTAATATCGGGACAATTTATGGAGTTTTGCCCAATATTCTGCCTAGCGCAGCACTTTTAGCTCCCGAGTAGCTTTTGATGGTATATTGTTTTTAGAACTGGAGAAATAAAAACATTAGATAAGATTTTTTACAAACCATTTTCAAGCAGCTTCGCTTTCCTCGCCTTTGGAAGCAGTGGTTTATTATTTCCATATTTTCATCAAAATCATGTTCAAAAAAAAAAGTTCGCCCTTTTTTTTTATTTGTTCGAGCAAAAAATGCAAATTAAATCAAGAAGACTTTATTTATTGGGTTAATGTTCAAAGGAATTGAATTTGGTTTTGAAAGGAGAAAATTTATGTTTAATTTTTTTGTTATTCAACCGTATTAAAGCATTTTTATTTTCATTTTTTCCTTAAAGACATACCTGCCAATTTAAACCATTGTTGTCTGATTTAATATTTTCCTAAATAGTGTTGAAGATGATTTGCGATTCTATTTAAGATTATGTGATATTTTCAAGATTCAATAAAATTTAATTGGAATGCAGGTTTTGAAAAATTAAATACATAAAAAAGAACTAATCTTTTAAGGCTACGATCATTTCATTCTTTTTTCTGGAAATTTTCATGTACATTTACCTCGACATTTAAAAATTTTAAATATCCGCTTAGAATTTAACACTCGGGATACCCTATCTGACTATTTTAGAGAAAAATTGGTATGTGTTTCATGGCTAAAAGGCGTGTTGCCACTTGTTTCACCGTGTGAAATGACAGGAGTTAATATTATTTTCAACACTTTTAGGTCATAATAAAAACTTATCAAAAAAAATTCTGCTTCTGCTATCAAAAAAATTATGCTTCTGGAAAATCAATCACAAAAAAAATTTACATCAAACAATCGGATCTAAAGTCTCTTCTATGTAGTCAAAATTTGTTAAACAAAAACACACATTTATGTTAAGTACGTACTTGAATTCTGTGTAAACAAACTGGGAACCTGTAAACAGTTTTTTGGTGAACGATTTAAAAAAAAGTTAAGTTTATTTAGTCAGATTGTGTATTTGGGCCCAACCATTTATAAATTAAGAAACCATGCATACATTTTTTTGTAAATGTTGAACGTTTGCAATTCTTTGCATTCGGCCTTTAAATGAACATCAATCCTATATAATCTATTTTAAAGGACAGGTTCTTGTTCAGTTCATGTGTCTGTTCATTTGCAACGGATTTTGTGGTTGTTCTATAAAATTAAAGGCGCTTGATACAACTTCTGTGAAGCACATTTGTACATGTTCGAAAAATATTTCTAGCGAATTGGATTATAAACCAAATCTCTCCATTTTTCTTTTTTCAAATGTCCGCAAAGAGTCATACCATTATTTCATACGCATCAGTACTAAATTCATATTATTCAGACAACAATTCCTTCTTTAAATAACACGAATTAAAGTTTTAATTTTTTCATATCGTTTAAATGGTTTTGATTTGATCGGCAAAATATCAATCTGGATCAAATGTAAGCGTCATTCTTTACTGTGTGCTGTACAAATGATCTAGGAATCAAGAAGAAAAAACACATCTAGGCTTCATATGGCCACCACATGCATTGAAATTATACTTGGTTGAGAAATGCGCGCCCAAATATTCTCACTAAACAGTATGCCATGCCATAGTTACTAACCTCCTACGACGCTTGCTCGCGACGCCTCGACCATGGAGACGAAAAACAAACCACCCGGCGCCGAAAAGAAAGAAAATCTCGATAAAATTGAAGGCCATGACTTTAATTTGATTCAATTTATTTCAAATTTAATGATTACGGACAATTGATGCGACATTTTGTTGTTTTTGTTCGATATAAACCGATTCGCATGCCCACAGAATATTCTAAAAATAATTTCATTTGAATCGGTTGGATCATTTCGGAGGAGTAGTACTACAAACACCGTTACAAGAGAATTTTATATAATAGATGAAGCACGCGAACTGTCACTTCAACTTTGAACTTCCATTTCTTTTTACTCTGATGATATTTTTCGATCATGTGTAAGATGATGATCTGTGTAAGATAGATCAATTATTATACTACTATATCAAAAAAATTTGAGCTTTCTTAAATTTGTGTAGCCTGAGATACAGTACTTCTGCCAAAATTGGACTTTTTAGACTCTTACCATTCAATGGGCAATATCTCAGAAACTACGCAAGGCTTTTTATTGAAATTTTGCAGAGTAATTGTTGAAACATAAAGTTAGCATGTCTGAAGTTTTTGAAAAGTTCTCTTCATGGGATCAAAAGTTACGTGAGGTGCAATATTACAAACATGATCCACAAAATGCGATTTCTATAGAATTTTGGATACATGTTTCCATATGAAAATCATATTTTATGTTCAACAATAACAGTATGAAAAAGGCGATCAAAACTATTTTCCGCCGAAACTATGCGTTTTAGACCTATAATGTCTTCGAGACAAATGACTAACATTACAATGGCTGAAAAATTAGTTTTTTGAAAAATTGATTAATCCACCAAGTAGTGAGTTAGAAAAACTAACTTTTTTAATATCCATTTCAGAGCTATATTGTTTGAGAAAAGTTTTTAGCTTGTATAAATTCTAGCAACTTTGCTAAAGAAGTCATAGCTGTAACATTATTCGTTTCAAAGTTATGACAATTTTTAGAAAAATAGCTTCAATTTTCAGTTTTTTCAACATAACTTTTTTGCGCGTGATTTTCCATATAAAATAAGTTCTAGAGAGTTTTGAAGACAGAAAAGTTGTACACTTTTGCGGAATATACTGTATAAAAATTTTGAAGTTTAAACGAGATATCTTAAAAATACTTAACAAAAATAGTCATTTTGAACTGGTTATATCTCCTGAGTTCGGACGAGTTCGGTTACATATTTAACAGTTTTGCAATCAAAAAAGTATCACCTTTCAAACAATATGCAACTCAAAGTGTCCAATTATGGTCTCCATAGTGTAAATGTCAATAGAAGTGAGATAAAAATGAAGTTTTTATACTAATTTGTTTGTTTTTATACTGTATTTGTATTGTAAACCGCAATAACTTTTCTGTTTCAAATCCAATCGAGTTACAGTCTTCGGGTGAAATATTTGTCTTAACTTAGGCTTTAAGAAAATCAACCATAAAAAAACAATCAGCTAGTGATGAAAGAAGTTATTGATGAAAAACCAGTATTTTTCGTTTCTTCCGGGCAAAATACCTCAAAATTGTATTCACGTTTGAGACTCAAACAACCCCTCCCTATGGTCCGATCTTCCTGAAACTTGGCATGTGACCTTCTGGTAAGCTAATAAATAATTTTGACTTGGAGCGAGTGAGATTTACCATGTGTTATTCTTCCTATACTATTATAAGTGTACTGCGGTTCGTTAAATTATTAAAAACTGCAAAAATTACAGTTATGATAAACTAGCCATAACTTCTTCAATTTTCAGCCGATTTTGATAAACAACCTCTTGAAATATTTGTTTTGAATTGAAATTTGAGGGCAAAAGAAAATCAGATATTTTGAATGCTAGTATTGAGTCTAAAACTTTTGTTGACACAAAATTTTCCCTAAAACAATGCGTTTTTTATAATTTTTTCTCTCATGAAGTCACTAATATCAACAATCATGTTGGTCAAACGCAAAAACAGTGTTCAGATGATCGATAGAAAATTTATATATCTTCAATATGCATTAGAGGGATTTCAAATTACTGTTGTGCCGTCCGAGATATTTTAATCTTAGTACAAGAACTTTTTCAATTTTTCCGAATTTTCAAATTTGGAGCATAACTCAAAAACGGCTCTACTGAGATTTTTTTGAATTTCATTTTCGGATTCAGCGCCCGATTTTACATCAAAAATGCTGGTCAGTTAATCAAGTTCACGATTTTTTAAAAATTTTGTAAACTAGTGAATTATTTTGTATGGGAGAGTGGGGAATCATGGGCCACTTTTTTTCTTTGTTCCATAACTTCTTTATTATAAAAGATAAAATGAAAATAAAAAATGGTATGGTTTTTTACATTTTCAAGGTATCATAAGGTATATTTTTTTAATTTTTAATAAGTTATTTTCCCCAAATTCTGACTGTTTGAAAAAAAACTATATTTTTTGGATTTTGAAAAATGGTGGGGAATCGTGGGCCACCAAATACAAATTGACCAAATAACATGCAAAATTTATGAGTTGACCCAAAACTGTGATTTCCTAATTCATTTTGTTATTTAAAAGCAATTCCAGATGATGAAATAAAAAAGAGAGCTGTGTATGATCGCATAGATTCCAAAACCTGGCTTGCGAACGTTTTGGCTAAATTTCTCATATAGAATGGACAAAATACTTTTCCTAACTCTTCATTTGGCATAAGAAAACTTTGCAGATAGGTAAAACGTATTTTAAGTTCTGAATGTGTATAAAAACATAAACATATAGGTGATTCAAGATGTGTGGCCCACGATTCCCCACAAGCTATGATTTGCAAATTGGTTGCCTTTGTGTGACTTATTGATGTTTCATCAAAAATTCTTTTTCCACGTGAAAGATCATGACAAAACTAAGATCATAAGCGTATGAGCATATTTTTGTTATGCACTTTAGGTTCCCCATCGATGACATTAGCGGGTGTTTTTTTAATTATGTAAGTAAATTTTTCTAACTTTTTTTAGCTTGATAAATAAAAGAAGCATATGATGCGTATTTCAGTCAAGAACATATAGGAATATATGCTCACACAAAGCGACGACGATGACAGTTGGTTTGAGATTTTTATCTCAACACACATCTGAGATATTAAAAGTGGCCCACGTTTCCCCATGGCCCACGATACCCCACTCTCCCCTACTTTAAAAAAATCTTAAAATGTTGATGTTGATTTTCTTTGTGGCGCGCTTATGTTTTGATGCTATTTCGTATATAAGTATTTCACCAGAAATCTGAGGTTGCAGGAAGTTTCATGCTAAGATATATGAAAATATTTTGAAATAATTTAAATGGAATCTCAATCACCAAATGCTTGAGAGAATAAGTGGTAACAAGAGAAAAAAACGGAACAGAAAGCTCCCACAGTAGCATATCTATCAGATTCCACAGCTCCCTCAGTAAAATTCCTATCAGATCCCATGACATAGTTTTAAAAAAGCTGTGGATAGTCTTAAGAGAGCTCTGGAGGTCGAATAAAACTATTCTGTTGAATGTTTTATTATAGTTTGTAGAATAAGCTTCAAAGACGTTGTAAAATCAGGGCCAACTAGTCCATATGTTAGCTTTAAAGTTGTGCTAAAGCGTAGAATGCGCTTTGGCTTATAAAGTAGCTTTAGGAAATAGTCTTAAGCGGGCTATGAAGGCTGGCATAAAAAGTAAATTGTTACTTGGGATAGGATGGACAAAATATTTTTCATAACTTTTGATTAAGTATAAGAAAACTTTACAGATAGAAAAACGTATTTTAAGTTCTGAATGTTTATAAAAACATAAAAATATTGGTGGCCCAAAATTCCCTAAAAGCTGCCCTATGCATTTCAGATTGGTAGCATTTGTGTGACTTATTGATGTTTTATCAAAAACTGCTTTTTCACGCGAAAGAACATGACAAAACTAAGATCATAAGTGAATGAACATATTTTTGTTATGAACTTTAGATTCCCCATCGATGCTTGTTTAAACTGTAAGTATATTTTTTCAACTTTTTTGATAAATAAAAGAAGCATATGATGCGTTTTTAAGTCATCAACATATTGAAAAATATGCTTATGCATTGCTTACGACGATGACAGTTGGATTGAGATTTTCGTCTCAACGCACATTTGAGATATTCAAAGTGACCCACGTTATCCCACTCTCCCCTACATTTTCGTATCAGAACACTTAATTTCAACTTTGCACTGTATAATAAAATAATTATCATCAGAATTTTTTTTTGTGTGGTGAAATTTTATCTGCTCTGAGAATTCATTGAGGGTTCCCAAAGAGTTTTAGTTTATATGGATGCACTCGAATAAAGTTTCAAGCCGTCAAGTACCGTAATCCGGGGTAAAATTGATCACATTTTTCAATATTTTTCGATTATTTTTTCTATTAAAGGGAATGTGGCATGTTTCATATTTTCATAATCAGTACTGGACTCCAATGAACGTAAAACATGGTTGCAGATATTTATTAGACCACTTTAAATTTGTTTAAAAAATCGATTTCGTCTGTGTTTTGAATTGGATGCTTCGGGGTTACATTGATCTGTCTCTATTTTGACGGTTTTAACGAGTTTTCTCGATCATACAGGATAAAAAACTCCTTCATAATATTTAAAAATGCTAGTTTATCAGTTTTATCTTGCTTTATAATGTTTTCTTTTTAAAACATTATAATTGAAAAATTTACTATTATGGTGCATCCATTTAGGGGCAAAAATTAATACCATTGCTAAATAGTTTGAGATAGAAAATACGAATGAAATTTTATCTTAACACATTCCTCTAGGCCCTCCTTCTAAATCCGTTTTCATTTTTTCTTCAAAGTTAACCATTTGATAGGGTTCCTATCCATATGTCCAATACGGGCTAACTCTTGGAAAAAGTTCTTTTTTTTAAATATCAAAAATTTATCACTAAAAAACTATAAACATACCACTATAATTTTACATATACACAGAAGAAAAGTAGTTCTTTCACATTCAACAGCCCGTTTGCTTCTAAATGCTTTTTTGTTTCATCAGGAGAGCTGTTTGTTTGCGAGCCTTGAAAAAATAGATATTTTAGGATTTTGAAATTACATTTTTACTAACAGAAAAAATTTCAAATACAAACCATATTTTGTCTATTTGATACTCAACTCATAGGCTTTCAAACGTAGAAAACAGTTTTCAAAAATTCAAACTATAGACTGAGTTATGGATGATAATGTGCAAAAATTAATTGTTGGTAAAAGTTACCCCGGATTACGGTACAAACAATCGCGGTGATGAAACCGTAATCCAAACTTCCAATTGTGTCTTATTGACACTCAAGAGTTAATTAGGATTAATGGGACTCCATACTTTCTTATCTTTTAAGTGATGATCAATTTTGTTGAGTTCAACATAACCGAAATACATTTTTATAACCATGGAAGATCAAATCAATTTTTTCAAGGTTTTTTAGAGAAAAAAAAACCGTCAAGCTTCCTTATAGATATTTAAGAGATCTAGTGGTGATCAGAAATTATTGTAATAGCATGGCATGTTGCAAATGTACTTTCCATTAATTAATGATTCGAAGACTATTGTAGAAAGAAAATATTTTAAATGACTTTTTCAAATTTTTTTGAATATGAACTTATTATGATTTGAGTTGGTTAACAGAAATTTTTCGCCTGGCTTGTTGGTAAAACTATTTGGAGGCCTTCAAGTTTTCTTTTAAAAATATTCTATAAGCAGTTAATTGATTGGAAAGAAGACTTCTCTAGGTCAAAACAAACAACTTTGGTCGAATTTCCTAACGTTTACCATTTTCCCGCCCAGTAAGGGTGGATCGGAAAATTCAAGGTGGAAATCGTTAAGTCAACGAGTTTATTTCGCTGTTGGCTATTTTATTCTTTAGGTATGTATGGCTAAAACGACGTTCAGTGATTGAGGGAGGAATCAAACTCCTAGTTAGAAAAGAGCTGTTCGTTGCTATCGGTTCGACAATTGTTGTGGTTGCTGTTGTTGTTAGATGGAAGGTAAAACATTTACCTACATTTGCTGTTTACAGTACAAAGCAGGTGGAGGTCAGCAGAAATTGGCCCCCTTGAAAGAGGTTGAACAGATTTGTTTACGACGACGTCTTGATGTGGGGGAGTTGACTGCTTGGGGTGTGTTTTACTATTCGAATGAGTATAGGGCAATAAAAATTGAAGTTAAACATAAGTTCTTCGATGTGAGTAATTGGGGTTGAGAATTTAACCGAATGAGTTTATTCCTAGTAAATATGTTACCATGGAATATCTTTTCAAGTTTTGATTGAGAATATTGAGTTTAAATTCATGTAACGAACCATATGAACTTCATTACAAAAACTGTTCACCAAGAAAGTTCAATATTTAAAATTGAAACCTAAGGATTAATGTGTTTAATATGTATACCAATCAAGAGTATTTAGTGCAGAATATAAAGTGCAAAGCTACTTCACATGATAAAGTAATCCTGTAAATTTATTCCGAATGCAGATGACATTTTCTCTTCGCCACAAACTGGGTGGGTCCTAAATGAAAGTCCTTGAGCGTAGGATTGAAATTTCTTCCCGCCGACAAGCTTTCGATTTGTTCCCGAACAATATTTTTGTGCAGACATCACGACATTGTTCGACGATAATTTTCAATAAACACTTTTCACGTTTATTGTCATGCAATGGTCTCATAAGAATTATGCGTTTTTTTCTTTAGGGTTGCCTTATAACTTTAAAAATGTTTAAATTAAAAAACTTGAAAAAAAAACTTCTATTCAGTAGCTTTTATAAAAATTTCTATAAATATTTTAAATTCAACAACCTGTTTTTCCTCTATTGAGTTGGAAGCAAGTCCTATTAGACTCACCCTTGCAAAACGCTCGACATCGTTATGAAGACAGCCTGTTTATTGCATAAGAAGTCATCTTTCGTGCAGAAGGTTAGCCCTCTTTCTGCGGTTTTATGACCCTTTCCCGAGCATCGAGCTGTTCGATATGCTCTTCCGACGACACGATGAAAGGGGTTTCGCTGTTCCATGAATAAAAATGAGGAAGATAAACATAAAAAAGGATGAAACCAAAAGTGAACTCGTGAAAGATGCTATTCGGAACAACATAAACAACATACAATGCAGCATACAAATTTTTGCGAGTCTGCCGCCCGATACGATGATGATTTTGATGATTATGCAACCTTAGGCTGGAATTGTGTCAAGGGCAGTGAGACGCGTCTGAATTTTTCAGTCAATAATGGTTGTTTGATTAATGCTGGAGCCATTCCTAACCATTGTGAATCTGTATTGTTCCTGGTTTTAGGCGCTTTGCAATGCAAGTTTTCTCATAAGCTAATGATTGTAGTTATTTTGCTCTGGAATATTTAGTGAAGATATCATATCAGCAAAAACATATGAGAATTGTTGAAGTTTTTTCTAAAGGTTTTGGTGTTTTGTACATCCTCGGAAGGAGGAAACACTTTAAATTATTATTTTCATTATTTGAAACAAGTAAAGAACTATTTTGAGTGTGAAATAAAATAGGATTCTCTGAGTTTTTTTGTTTAATGAATTTCAGAAAAAGCCTTATCAATGTAGAATGTCAACAACTCATTCCAGAATTGCGTCATATCATTTAGAAGAACTTTTTTATGATTTTGGTATCAACTTTCAAGTGTTTGAATTTTATTGGTTTGTCTTATACAAAGTAACCTGCACAAATAAAAATCCACTTTCCTTCTAACCTTGTTTAAAAACAACATCAATCAAAATCCAAATATCTCGAATACGCGTGGATATTTTTGAATGATGTTTTTGGAAAAAAATATTTTAGAGATTTAAAGAAATTTGCCCATGGAATTTTTAATATGATATTTTTATGTATGTGTGAGATACCGAACCCAGGATGCGGAAAAATTGAAAAAATCAAATTAATTTATTTTTTTTTAAGTAGTTTTTGGAAAATCGCTGTTTAATCTTCAGATTTGCAAATTCTAACATTTTTTTAATCTCAATCAATCACAAACACTTCCCTGCTTCCAATTAACAAGGTTTTGAAAAAATTATCCAAATCGTATTGAAATGAACAAAGAAATTAAAAAAATATTTTTCAACTTTGATGGGACATAGCTTTTATAATACTCAAAATAATGGCTTCAAACATGTTGAATTTTGTTATTCGAGTTAAAATGTTATTATTTCACTGAATAAATAAATGCAATTCTCATTAACTAAAAGTCATGCCCCCCTCCCCTCTTGAAGCAGAAAAAACTGTACAAAATACACGAAAACGCCGGAACTTCTATAAAAATTTAGAACTTTCTCAGTCAGGATACCCTTGAATTTTAATTTTTCCACTCCGCTCATAAATGTGGGGAAAAAATAGCAATGCTGACACCAGACCCCCCCCCTCATTCACGAGATACCATTTCACGGGCCCTCCCTTAGCTATTATATTTTAATTCTTATTTTCAGGTTTCGATTTACTTTTCAAGATTTCCAAAACGTTAAACATTTTGATGATAAACTCTTTTTTTCCTCGGGGGCCAGAGCAATTCCCCCCACCTCCCCCCCCTCCCCCATAAGAATAAGAAGAATCTTTTCAAACTCGTAAATGAAGAATGTAATCCAGTGAATTCGAAAATAGTTATGAAAAGGGGACTGTTTTTTAGTAAAAAATATACAAACAGGAACACTTTTATCAGTAACCAACTGACCCGGTGTGCTTTGCTACTCTTTCCATGGACAAATTAAGGTTGGTTAAAATTATTTAAATTTAAACTTGAATCACATTTCATCATTATTCAAAACGGAACTATTTTTCATAGCATCTGAGCTTCGAGATTGTCTTGAGTCTAAACGCAACTGGAATGTTTGAAGGTTGATAAAGCCACAATAGGAGGGATCATCAATGCAATAAATAATTCCTTTAAACTTAAAAACAAAATTGCCCTTTTTTAAAGCGGATGGAATTTTTCAATACAGGTAAATTTGCAGACTATAAAAAAGTATGCCAGACTTTATGAAAACACTCATACATTGATTTTGTTAATTACATGTATTTTTTATTAACGGCACTTTACCATCGTCGTGGTATTCGTGTCTGCTTAAAAACATGTATGTATGTTACACTATTGAGTACGAAAATCATCATTCATTTAAATAGGGAGCGTCTATCAATAAAAGATATCATCTATTTTTTTAAAATTATTTGTCAATTCAATAAATTATCATCAATTATGTCAAAACGCTTAAGTTTACCAATTTTAAACAAAAAATCCATCGAAGATTTCATCATATTTTTGTAAATTTTCTATCAGAACCTCCGCTTTTTGGATTTGGAGGGGCTTGCAAGTATTATAGAATACACTCCCGGTCTTAAAAACGGCTACACACCAAATTTCATGTTGATCGGTTCAGTAGTTTCCGAAAATTGTTCGAATAGTGTCATATTTTTTTTTTATTTGTATGGGAGCACCTCCTTGCTAAATTTGGCGGGGTTTGAAAGTATAATATAAACCATTCCCGGTCTTGAAAATGGCTATAACCAAATTTCACGTTGATCGGTTCAGTAGTTTTCGAAAATTGTTCAAATTGAGTTATATTTTTAATGATTTTGTATGGAAGCCCCCCCTCTTAAGATGGAGTGGTTTAAAAGAATTTAAGAAACCATCTCCGCTCCTAAAAATTGTTACATACCAAATTTCTAATTGATTGGTTCAATAGTTTTCGAGTGTATAGGGAACAGACAGACAGACAGTCAAACATCCATTTTCATAGATATAGATGAGTGTCCTCATTATTTTAATGAAAAAAGTCTTTCAATACAACATATCATATAATTAGATCACCGTGTTTGGCAAATCAATAAATCATTTAAACATGTTAAAAACCTAATATTTATCAATTTTTGACAAAATTGATAGAACTAAATCATATTTTTTGAAAATTTTGTATAAGAGCCCCATTTTAAAAAACGGTATTCGTTTAGAAATCTTTCAATAATCTCATGACATCAAGTATTTTATAATGTCCCAAATTTGATCAAAATCGTTCAATAATTGTTCGAATTCTGATATAATTTACTATGAATATGAAAGAAACAACCTCCTCCCCTCTTCCTTTCCTACAAAAATATTTGTAAATCCAATTATTGGTCCAAATACATCCAAACCTGTCTACCACCATATAAAATCATTCAATTACGTCGCAATACGTTTGTGTGGGAAATATTATGAAAATTTCTTATAAATTGTATGGATTGTGTCATATTTGATGTTAATTTTGTATGGGAGCCCCCTCTCTCTAAAATCGGAGGGGTTTGCAACTATTAAAGAAACCACCTCTGGCCCCATAAACCCTCAGACGCCAACTTTGACGTTGATCGGTTCAGCAGTTTCCGAGTCTATAGGGAACTGATAGACAGATATACGACTTAATCGTGAAATTTTGAAAAGTTTTCTTAAGCATGAATTTAATCTCGAAAGGGGCGAAGTGCGCATATGTATGTACCCAAGCGCCTGTTAACGCTCCATTTTTGTTTATTGATTCAAGTGCCTCCGAAAGTGTTTGCCGGGTAAATCACTTCTACTTTACTCCTCAGATTGAGAAATGTATTGCTTCGCGCAGTGCTGCCAGATATACTGACGTTCATGAGAATGGTTAATAAATTCTATATGAAATTCAGGAATTTCAGATATTGGTCTTTATATTGATTGTGTGATGAATATTAAAACCAATGCTCTTCATTAGAACAGATGACTGATGATTTTTGTTGCTTTAAGATGTCGAAGTTCCCTACGAGAAAAATTGAAAAATTGCAAGAAAAACTCCTAAAACTTTTTGTTCTCGTTTTTCGTCAGATTTACGTTGTATAGAAAACTTTAAAGTTTCACAAATGTTTAGGGGCGCACAATAGTGTCTGTTCTTTTTACTGGCATTTTCAGAAATATTGAAATTTTTTTGTTAAGTGAAATACTGATGGTGGCACATCTTGTCGGCTCTTCGCATTTTATATCCAGTTCCCTTACAAGCTTGCCGAGATGAATGAGCTATAGAATTCTACGGCAGAGAAGGCATAATCTTCCAAAACTAATGGTGCTGTTTTTGCCCCTAGTTGACTGCACGTCCTTGTGCTCGAAAATTGTATTTTTTTTTTCATCTCATTGAAAATAAAATTTGTTCTTTCAACATATTTCGGTGTATGTATTTGAAGAAGAGATTTTTTTTTTGTTTGAATTCTCTAAGCACTACAGAAGAGTTCCGCATTAAACATTATTTTTGGAAATTTGTACTTTCGTAAATAAAGAGAGGTGCTTATTTTGCCTCGGATGATTTCTTATGAAGTCCTTCAGAGAAAAAAAGTTACAGAGGTTGTATATGAGAAACGACCGATAAGTTCACGTAGAATTACGACAGCCTGTCTTGTGTCAATGTGTTTTTCGTCTTAAATTAGCATCCTAGAATAAAGTATGTCGAATTTTTCGAAGGAAATGATCTTCAAGAAAAGTCAGTCTTCCCTAAATTGTCGTTTTAATACCTATTAATGGTCTAAAACGACCCATATAGATAGTATGCAGCTTGTTTAACTGCATAACAAAAGGCGAATTAAATATAAGTACAGTAAGGTTTTTTTTTACACTGATATACGTACCGCGTAAAAAAAAACCGTGTAAAAAAAAACCGTGCTAATTCCCGAAAACCGTGTAAAAAAAACCGTGTTAATTCCCGAAAACCGTGTAAAAAAAGACCATTCGAATTCTGCAGCTCTGAAGTTCTGACACTTAAGACCTGAGACTTGAGACTTGAGACTTGAGACTTGAGACCTGGACTTGAGAATGTAAACTAGAGACATGAGACCTGAGACTTTAGACATGACACCTGAGACCTAAGTTCAGGGACCTGAGATCTGAGACATGAGATCAGAGACTTGAAGAATGAGACCAAAGACATGGGACATTAGACCTGAGACCTGAGACTAGAAACCTAAGACATAAAACACGAGACCTGAGACCTGAGACATGAAACATGAGACCTGAGGCATGACACCTGAGACCTGAGACCTGAGACATGAGACATGAGACATGAGACATGAGAAATGAGACCTGAGACATGAGATATGAGACATAAGACATGAGACCTGAGGTATGAGACAAGAGCCATGAAAGATTAGACCTGAGACATGAGACTTTAGACTTGAGACAAGCTACTAGTGTTATTACCGCGAAAAATTATATAAGCTCCGATTTCAACTTGCGACCCCTCTAGTGAAAGGGTTTGGCTTGTAGGTGACGAAAATAGTGTCGCGAGTTCGCTAGTACAAGCTACTAGGGTAAGTACCGGTAGAAATTATATTAGCTCCGATTTAGACTTGCGACCCCTCTAGTGAAAGGGTTTGACTTGTGGGTGACGAAAAATAGTGTCGCGACATCGCAAGTACAAGCTACTAGTTTTAGTACCGCGATAAATTAGTTTAGCTCCGATTTCAACTTTCGACCGGTCAAGTGAAAGGGTTTGACTTGTAGATGACGAAAAATAGTGTCGCGACTTCGCTAGTACAAGCTACTAGGGTTAGTACCGCGAGAAATTAGTTAAGCTCCGATTGAGACTTGCGACCCCTCTAGTGAAAGGGTTTGACTTGTAGGTGACGAAAAATAGTGTCGCGAGTTCGCTAGTACAAGCTACTAGGGTTAGTACCGCGATAAATAGGTTAAGCTCCGATTTAGACTTGCGACCCCTCTAGTGAAAGGGTTTGACTTGTAGGTGACGAAAAATAGTGTCGCGACATCGCTAGCACAAGCTACTAGCTTTAATACAGCGAGAAATTAGTTTAGCTCCGATTTCAACTTTCGACCGGTCAAGTGAAAGGGTTTGACTTGTAGATGTCGAAAAATAGTGTTGCGAGTTCGCTAGTACAATCTACTAGGGCTAGTACCGCGATAAATTGGTTAAGCTCCGATTTAGACTTGCGACCCCTTTAGTGAAAGGGTTCGACTTGTTGGTGACGAAAAATAGTGTCACGACTTTGCTAGTACAAGCTACTAGGGTTAGTACCGATAGAAATAAGATTAGCTCCGATTTCAGATTTCGACCGGTAAAATGAAAGGGTTTGACTTGCAGGTGACGAAAAATAGTGTCGCGATTTCGCTAGTACAAGCTACTAGGGTTAGTACAGGTAGAAATTAGTTTCAACCCTAGTAGCTTGTACTAGCGATCTCGCGACACTATTTTTCATCACCTAAAAGTGAAGCCCTTTCACTTGAACGATCGAAAGTTGAAATCGGAGCTTATCTAATATCTACCGGTACTACCCCTAGTAACTTGTACTAGCAAATTCGCGACACTATTTTTCGTTACCTACAAGTTAAACCATTTCATTTGACCGGTCGCAAGTCTAAATCGGAGCTTAACTAATTTTTCGCGGTACTAACACTAGTAGCTTGTACTAGCGATTTCGCGACACTATTTTTCGTCACCAACAAGTCAAACTCTTTCACTAGAGGGGTCGCAAGTCTAAATCGGAGCTTAACCAATTTATCGCGGTACTTACCCTAGTAGCTTGTACTAGCGAACTCGCGACACTATTTTTCGTTACCTACAAGTTAAACCCTTTCACTAGAGGGGTCTCAAGTCTCAATCGGAGCTTAACTAATTTCTCGCGGTACTAACCCTAGTAGCTTGTACTAGCTAAGTCGCGACACTATTTTTCGTCATCTACAAGTCAAACCCTTTCACTTGACCGGTCGAAAGTTGAAATCGGAGCTAAACTAATTTATCGCGGTACTAAAACTAGTAGCTTATACTAGCGATGTCGCGACACTATTTTTCGTCACCCACAAGTCAAACCCTTTCACTAGAGGGGTCGCATGTTGAAATCGGAGCTAAACTTATTTCTCGCGGTACTAATTCTAGTAGCTTGTCTCCGGTCTCAGGTCCAAAGTCTCATGTCTCAGGTCTCAGGTCTCATGTTTCATGGCTCTTGTCTCATGTCTCAGGTCTCATGACTTATGTCTCATGCCTCATGTCTCATGTCCCATGTCTCAGGTCTAAAGTCTCATGTTTCATAGCTCTTGTCTCATGCCTCAGGTCTCAGGTCTCAGGTCTCATGTCTCATGCTGAGGTCTCAAGTCTAATATCCCCTGTCTCAGTTTCCAGGTCTCAGGTCTCATGTCTAATTTCTAATGTTTCATGTCTCAGGTCTCATGTCTCATGTCTCAGGTCTCAAGTCTCAGGTCTCAGGTCTCAGGTCTCAAATCTCAAGTCTCAGGTCTCAGGTCTCAGATCCCAGGTCTCAGATCCCAGGTCTCAGGTCTCATGTATCATGTTCTTAGTCTAAGAGATAAGATTTTCCCAACTTCAAAAAGATTCTAAGTGTTTTTCTTTGAAAAGGACTTAGAATATTTTCTCTCAAAAACCGTGTTAATTCGCGAAAACCGTGTAAAAAAAACCGTGTTAATTCCCGAAAACCGTGTAAAAAAAGCCGTGTAAAAAAGAACCGCGTAAAAAAAAACCGTGTAAAAAAAACCTAGGTGTATAAGCAGAAACAAAGCCGATGTCGTCGAAATGATTGCGCCCGGTAGTTATGCAAATAATGTTATCAACACACGTGCTTTGTATCAAACGCTTGCGAGAATAGCTTTCAATGACTGCTTTGATCTAAACGCTTGACTCAGTGCAAAAGCTCTCGAACTGTTTAGCCTCATGCGTCTCGATGGAATCAGTATTATGTTTTCATTTCCCTTCAGATCACATTGCAATCACTAACTTAAAATGTTGATTTCCTACCTAGGATTCCGGAGAAAGCGTTAGATTAACCACGTTTTCATTTCATTCAAAATTTATAAACGGCCCTTTTCAGGGCCATAAACTTTCAAAGAGTTGTTCTTGAGCTTTTTTAAACTTAAGGTAGTCGTGTGCGTTGAGTGGGGTGGTGTGCGATGGGTGGGTGGCATGTGACGGCTGGGTGGTGTGAGATGGGTCTGTGGAGGTGTGCGATGGGTGTGTGGACGTGTGCGATGGGTGGTGAGGTTGGGTGGGTGGTAGTGTGCGATGGGTTGATGGTTTGCGATGGGTGGGAGGTGTGCGATGGGTGGATTGTGAGCGAAGGATGGGGACGGGAAGTATGATGGGTGATGTGGGAAGAGGGCGGCGGCTGGTGGGTGATGTTCCATGGGAGGTTGTGATGGGAGGTATGCGCGTGTGTTGTGTATGTTGTCTGTGTATGTGCGTGTGTGTGTGTGTATGTGTGCGTGTGTGTGTGTGTGTGTGTGTGTGTGTGTGTGTGTGTGTGTGTGTGTGTGTGTGTGTGTGTGTGTGTGTGTGTGTGTGTGTGTGTGTGTGTGTGTGTGTGTGTGTGTGTGTGTGTGTGTGTGTGTGTGTGTGTGTGTGTGTGTGTGTGTGTGTGTGTGTGTGTGTGTGTGTGTGTGTGTGTGTGTGTGTGTGTGTGTGTGTGTGTGTGTGTGTGTGTGTGTGTGTGTGTGTGTGTGTGTGTGTGTGTGTGTGTGTGTGTGTGTGTGTGTGTGTGTGTGTGTGTGTGTGTGTGTGTGTGTGTGTGTGTGTGTGTGTGTGTGTGTGTGTGTGTGTGTGTGTGTGTGTGTGTGTGTGTGTGTGTGTGTGTGTGTGTGTGTGTGTGTGTGTGTGTGTGTGTGTGTGTGTGTGTGTGTGTGTGTGTGTGTGTGTGTGTGTGTGTGTGTGTGTGTGTGTGTGTGTGTGTGTGTGTGTGTGTGTGTGTGTGTGTGTGTGTGTGTGTGTGTGTGTGTGTGTGTGTGTGTGATATCATCTCAGCTGTCTTAATTTTTTACGGCGCGCTGTTGTCCATCTCTGCTGCTGCACATGTGTCCTGTTTGAGTTTCTCTTAACAAATGAACCTAACAGTTAGTCGACTCCTTCTTTTATAACTTTCGTTGGCTGGAAAAAAACAAAAATCATCAAGGGGCGGGGCGTCCTAGTTTTTTTCCATTTCCGAATAACCAATCAACGTTAAGCAGGCATGGTATGTCTTTTAAGAAAGATGTCTCTGAAAGAGGCGTTTTTCGTGACGCGAGATCCGTTCGCGGACTTCAATTTACCCCCCTATAGTGTTGCCGTAAGACGTAATTCTACGTCAAAAAGACCCTCACATTTCAAGCTAACCATGCTGCATTTATTCAGCCTGCCCAATTGCAAAAATGACTGAACAAAGGACTAAAAACCTTACTTTCAAGATCTCTCATCAATCATTGACTAACATAATCCTTCTGTACACGCTGAAACAAATCCGTCTCTAACTCAGCAGATATTCAGCGAGTTGCGTTTAAAGCTGCCAAATATTTTGTTTATAGAAACAAGACATTAGCATATTCGCAATCATATTTGTTTGAAACTACATGATGATTGTATTCAATTGAGAAAAATTTGAATGGAAATTTAAGTGTTCAGCTTAAAAAGCACCTTTATTTCACTTTTTAATCATGAAAGTGCATCAGAAACAAAGAAATAGAATCAAACTAATTTATTAAGAGAATGCAATCATACAATAAAATGCATCGTGAACTATTCCACTATTAGATTGTTATTTTGATCTTTGATTTGCAATAATTTTGGAGTCATAGATCAAGTCACAAAAAATTTTTGAAATCCAGCTAAACTAAGCTTCTACTCAAATCCGATAACATGCAATCCAACTCCTTCACCTCAGCTGGTCAATTCATTCATTCGGTTCACCTTCGGTCAAATATCCCCCGAACGGAGGTCAAAAGTATTAATAACCATATTACATGCCACACTCACTAACAACGCCAAGTTGTAACGTAAACTTTCCTAATTACGGAATCAGGAATGGAGAGCGAACGCGTTGGAAAAATTGTTGCTTACCTTCCTTTTTCCCAAACGAACCCGTCATTCGTTGGCCTCAATTTGGCGCACACTCTTCTCCTCCGTCCGATTTCCCTTCCACCCACAGCGAATTCCCCATTTCACTCCTCGAGAAAAATCCAAACTAAGCACCTCTCATTTGCACACATTCTACAGCTACTAACAAGCCAGCCATTCAGCGAAGAAGGCAAGGGCGATTTTAGTGCTCAGCACCACAGGGCCAACGAAAAAAATCACGAGAAAATTTGACCGTTTGATGAATGAATAAACAAAATTCCACCCATCCAGCCACCCCCGACACATTTCCACCCATTTGGGTGGGAAATATTCAAATTTGTATCCACCTTGAACCAAGTGTGGAAAAGTCGATTCACGACTGCCCTCCTGAGAGAGAGAGCCAGGCCTAGGAAATCTGGCCCAGAAAAATTGTTTCCCTGCCAAAGTTTTTCGTCTGATGCCGTGTGGAAGTGTGGAAATTCTTACGTTTATTTCCTTATTTTCAAAGGAAGGTTTATTTTCCCTAAACGCGCATCCCCACCTAAAATTTTGCTTGGAGGAAAAAAAAGTAAAACTAATTCATGGTCAATTGTGGCGTGGAAAATTGCGTAAACATATATTGAGGTTGGGGGCTGTGTAGTTTGAAAAATAATCTGAATTTTTCAACTTTGACATTGATTGCTGAAACTCCTGCTGCGAGGAGGAATTCCGCAATACGAAAAAAATGGTTGGGGGAAATTTGAATCAGAGGCGATTCCATTTGACCTTAGGTGGTCTGGTTTTGATTGGAGTGTTGTTAATTTTCGTGCCTGTCCCACTGAGGTTTTCTCCTTCTACAATTTTGATATGATTGATTAGTGACCATGAGCAGGTTTTCTTGGAAGTTATGGTCGGCAGTACTGTTTAGCAAAATAACTACTGATTTGATTGCTTCAAGGATTCAATAACCTGACATGAATAATTATCTATGCGCGTTTGAAGGTTTTCGAAATTTTTCGGAAAATATTTTAAAATAAATTATATAAATTCAAAAATCGATCCACATAGGATATTCTTGATTCAATCATAATCTGGGTATTAGATTTTAATTGATATGTTTATTTTGAGATTTTTGTTTTAAATTTACAGAATGTTTAACCTTCCCATGCCGTTCGGGTCAATATGACCCGAAGCGCACATTTAAAATCTCTTTATCATCATTCCAATATACTGAAGAACTAGGAATTTTGACAGACCAAGTATGTTCTATGAAAATAATGATCAAGTTAACGTCAAAAAATTGAAATTTGAGTTTTGAAAATCGGTTCATTGGGGAATGAAATACAGCTAAGCAAAGCAAAAATTGCATATCGTTTTTTTAAAGTTAGATTTTTTTCTACCGGAAGATCTGAGATAGCGATCAAAACTTTCATTGGACCCCAACATATCTATACATTGTCGGATAGATGGATTCTTGACGATTTCAAACATCAATGAAACACTTAAATACAGAAAAGCTGTCAAAAGTTATGAGCATTTTAAAAATAAAATTGATTTTTCGGTCTTTTTGTTTTCTGAACCAGTTTCTGATAACTTGGTAATACATATCGACTTAATTTTAAAATTTTGAGTAATAAGAACAAATTACCTACACAATGAATATAATATCATCAAAATCGGTTAACATTTACAGCCAGGAGAACGAAATCAAACTACAACTCAAATTTCCCCGAAACGTATATTTTGCGAACGGCATGGGAAGGTTAAAAGTGTCATTGTTACTCGAAATGTGATAAATAAAGATCGTAGGCCTAATGCACTTTTAAAAATAACAATTGTCTGATTCAAATATAGAATATAAAATAGTGTCCAATTCGCGGCTCGTTTTGCGCTCCCGATAATCGGAAATCTGAGCATCATTTTCCCGGAAAATATTGAAATCCTCTACGAATCCATATGAAACTATACACATGAGGGTGGCAATGGATATATGGGAAAAATATCATGATCGAATTTAAAAAACTGACGTTATACATTACTGTGCCGAATTTCAGCTCAATCGGGCTTGATTCAGGTGCTCAAAGTTTCTTTTTCTTTCCAAAATCTCCAAAGAAGGGATGTAAGGACAATTGAAAAATTTAAATTTCAATTTTGTTGCCAAATGGCTTAAAAATGCATAAAACGTCAAAATCTGCTGTTATCATGCAAAAAAAAATTTAAGTCAAAAATTGACTTCAGAATTTCAAAAATCAATGGAGGGCAAAAGGAAATCCGGAAAAACGAAATTTCAATTTTGATGCCAAATGACTTTGAAATGCATCTGGTGTTATTTTGAAAAAAAAATGGTCAAAAATGACTTTCTGAGACGTTTTTCGGAAAACGACATGACTCATTTGACTTCCACCATAATATCCATATTATTAAACAATTATTCCGAACGAAGTATGAGTGAATGAATTAAAAATAGAAGTCGTTTTGCCAGTTATTGAATAGAAAATTTACTAGCTCTAAACGAATAGTAATTGTAGTTTCATCAATAGTCGTAGATATATAAAAATTAACTGTTGGAACGCAAATTTTTAATATGATCATCATCTCAACAATCGTTTTAAATGATTATTTATATCTTTTATAACTATCGATTTTGAATGCATGGTTAGATTTGGTTTGGTCCAAATTTTAACATTGGCGTGGTGTTAGAAAAAAAGTTTTTTCTTATGAAAAGAAGGAAATTTTTACAATTTTTTTTTCCATACGTTGCATGTGTCGGAGTCAATTTTCTAAAATTTGATTTGTATGTTAAAATTACCCATTTTTATACCTTTTCAGTTAGGATAGTAAACAGTAACAAAAAATATGCACAATCATTCAAAAAAATCAATCCCACAATTTTTTTTCAAATACAAACATTCATCGTTATTTTTATGATAATCGATCAAATTGACATGATCGTATAGCAGCTTTCTCAGGACATGATAGCGCTGCCATATTTGAGAACACCGCTTTAAGACGAATTTTTATTTGCCTATGAATTGTGCTAAGCATTTCAAGACTCCAAAATCAATATCTTAGATTCATAGATTCAAGCTTCCTTGAAATCATTCAGAATCATTTAATCCCTTTAAATTGGAATGAAATTGATTGAAAAATAAATTGGTAGAAATTACATAGATTCAACAAATTACCCTGTCTATATACTAAAATTATATCTGAAAGATAAAACTTGGAAAACGAGTAACTAAAAACAATTGTCTAGAAATATTTTAAACGGATGAGGATTTCAAACTAAACCCATTTGTCAAAGGGATTCCAATGCACAAATATTATTTAATCAAATTTAGTTGACTAAAGAAAATGTGCTTGGCAAAAAACAGCTTGAAACTTAAATTAGTTTAATATGAAGTGTTTGGCAGAATCGGATCAGCAGGATCCAAAAGTAAGTTGTCATCGAAAAGCTTCATGACACAAATCGTTAGTAAAGAATAGATTGCTTACTAAAAGGTAAATCAACGATAATAATTATGTGGTTCCTACTTGTTTTAAAAACGTTATTTTGAATAAAGAAAATGCTTTTGACACTGATTGCAAATTTTCCTCAGGTTTTAAAATAGGAAAACAATATAGGCATGACAAAATACAAAAGCTTTAAAAATAAATAGCAAATGCAATATTTATAAACTATGTTTATTCAGTTTAGCATTCTACCTAGAAAGCAATATCTTGGCCAATATAGTTTAATAATTGATAATTGCCATGAGTTCGTCAAAAGAAACTCAATTTTTACATTCTTGAATAATCGAATGAAATATGTTTAAAATTTCATTTAAAATTAAATTACAACATAAAGGACCTCGAGAAATCTTGGCCAGGAAACACCCAAATTTGGCACTCTGTGTCTAAGAATCCACTGTAAGCATTTCTACAAATTAATTCCTATCATTGAGTTACCCAAAGTGTTGTGTTTATTTTTGTGAAATTAAGTTGTTTTATAAAATTGCGACGAGCGAAAAACGAGATATCTCGTATTTGGTCCGCACTGTGTTTGTAAGAATCTTCTTGTATTTCTGACACTTGACCATCCTTGTGGAAATCGTGTCCAAAATCTTCTGATGTGAGGTGCATTCATGCAAAGTTTTAATTTAAAAGAAATTTAAATCTCGTGTGGTTTCGGGATATATGTGAAGATGAAAACTTTTTTTTCTTGTTTGGATTATAGTCGTTTCACTGGTCGTTTCACCGTCTTTGTGGCATTTGCGACTTTACATCAACGTTGCAGTTTGCGGACATTTATTGAAACACTTTTCCAGTACAACTGTGTTCGATATTTACTCTTGGGTTCGAACTCACGGACATCGGCTTAGGAAGCAACTGGCTTCCCAAAGATGGAAACGTTTTCTAAGCACTTTAATGAAATGCTAAATGTGACTTGCATTTTTCTATAAAAGAATATTATTTTTATAGACATAAGTTACAAAGAAAAGGCAGGCATCCTATTTGTATGTTGTGAAGTTTGGATAAAGCAATTAAATTAAATTGAATAAAAACAAACTTTACTTTTAATCGAAAAGTATGTTGAAAACGCGACGTTTCGAGTAAAAAGCGGGATAGCGGGACATTTTCTTAAAAAGCGGGACATGTCCCGTTTTAGCGGGACGCATGACAACCCTAGTTTAACCTCTAAAAACCATTTTTCTCTGAAAAATTCACAGAAACTAAGCCTTTTGATAATATTCTACAAACATTTTTTTTACCACATGGGAAAATAATTATTTTGAGTACTTTTTAGGTTGCAACCATTGAATATATTTGTCAATTTGTTGTCGTTTTTTAAAACTTAGCCTTTAGACGCCTTTTATATTTCTTCTTTGCTACCTAACTCGAGATCATCTTTTTTCTTCCAATTATCAACAGCTATTTAAGCTTGAACTTGAGCTTGCTATCAACTACGGTTCACCTGCGACCTTTAGTGGCCAATGGCATAATAGTTGCACTCCGTGATTGGTTCGAGATAATCAACATTGCACAATGAACCAAATGGAAGGTGCCGGGAACAAGCAACACAATCTCACTGTACATTTCTGACGATCTCCTACTTTTAAATCATCCAATAACGACGCCGGCCAAGTCCATGTAGTCGACAGGAGGAAGGGAAGTGCAACATATGTGATGATTTGTTTTACGGAGACCGGCTGTACGCCCCAGACAACCATTTGGTGAGTATTTCGAATTTGCAACACAAATATACGTGCAAATATACGTATAAACATATCTTATATAATGCAGCAAAACCAGTATATACGTATAATTTTGGAGGCCATATAGGTACATTAGCACACATATTCTTGATTTGAATTGTATTGTCAAAATAAAATCATCATCAGAATATCATCATCAGATATACGAAAATGAGTTTAAATAACATTCTATACGATATAATCTGTAAAATAAAATACGACTTCTGGTTGTCTGGGGCAATCCCTCCACAAATCTCACGCTGATTATTTGGAGGTAAGGGTGATGTGGCATGAAAATCACTTTAGTAAATGATGTGGACACTTGAAACCTATCCTCCTGCTCTCTTGCAATGCCTAAGTTTCCTATTGAAACTCCTGATTAATTCTAAAGGCCTCCGATGTTCCATCACTTTGTGACTTTACTGTTTCTAATCTCTTAAAGTTCCTGTTTCCATATTATCTAGTCAATGACAAATGAACGAACATTTTTTATGTAACTCAAATCCCTATTCTGACTATAGACCTCATGAAGATTTTTCATTTCAATTTTAAGTTTATTTTGAATATCTGTTTATGAAATTTCATTCATCTATACAATCTGAGAAGAAATTTTTAAATATCTGATGGAAACAAAAAAAAACTATTCTAATACTGCATTTAACAAATCTTAAATATTACAGTTAAAATGATAGTTATGTGCAATAATTCAATGAACTAAATGTTTGAAGTTAAAACAAAAATACGCTGGAACTAACTCTTAGTAAAAGAGGAAATCTTCACATTGTTGAATCATTTGGAGAATTTGGGTGATCATTAATAATATGGCTGTCGCGCAATAGAGGTATAATTAAAATCAGTGGTATAAAAATCACTTATCACTGCTATGAAAATATACCAAAAACATGAATAACAAATGGGACAGGGTTTCTAAAAATATTTTCACATCTTTTAAGTTATTTTTTTTTTCAAAACGACAAAAAACCTGTCATTTTCTACCATTTTAAAAACTATTAGCTTTTACAGCTAAATCAGTGAGGAAGCAGCTATAACAAGGATTCATATAAAAAGATCTTAATACTAAAATAAGTAGCTTGGAAAACCTTTATGACCCCAATTCGGGTAAGCTTTGTTCTGATTTTACCCTCGAGCAATCCATAGCTGGCACTCAATTTGCATCTAAGTAAATTCCAATACTAAACAAATTTGTTTGGCCTATTTTATTATCCACATTATCAAAATGAGCCACTTTATCCAAACGGAACCAAACCAGTCTAAAACACATCAAAGCGATCAGTCTTTCAACCCTGATTTTGTCGGTTTGGCATGCTCTTCAAAATATCCAATAAAGACATTCAAAAGAATCATAAATTAATTCCGTTAAGTTTATTTCATTAATATAACCCTTAAACCCAAAGAAAATCTCACTTTAAGGACTACTAAACTTTCCCAGCCCAGCAATACAAGCAATTATCAAACAAAACAACAATTAACTGCATGGTAAACAAAATTTAATTTAACAAAAAATTGTTAAATGACATAACTTTCATTTATGCATTTCTTTCAAAAGCCACCAATTTTCTAAAAAAAAGTGTCGTTTAATGCGCGTTATTTCACTTTAAGTTGATACATTTACACAATAAAACGAGGAAAAAAACTTATTTTGGCGAAACCACTGGAAACGCGACAAATTTAGGACCGTGAGAGAAAATCGCAGCTTACTTCGATCAGTATATAGCATAATATTTTGATAATAAAAGTTTATTTATCAACAAAATAGTAATCGATATGTGAGTGATTTAAGTCGTGATGTCACAGCCAAGAATGCCGGAAAAAGTTGTGTATTTATGCAAAAAAATATTCTGAATTTCTGCCCAAAATTCTGTGATGGTATTCAATGCTGCTATTTTCAATAATTTTATTGAAAAGTTTTGATACATTGGGTCGTTTTTACATTTAACTTGAGAGAATTCAATTAAAATTACAAATCTCTCAATTTTTTTCTGATTTTACAGAAATATTACATTTATATACCTAAACGCAAAAATTATAATTTCGAAAAACGTACAAAATTTAAAAAGTCTGTGAATTCTGTTAATATTTCGAAATTCTGTGTTCTGTGACGCAGATTCTGTGATGAAAGTTTGCTCAAAATTTGGTAAAATTAAAGATATTTCTGTGATTTCGGCAACCTTGGTCATAGCATAGCTTTTTAATTTAGTTTTCTGAAAACTTCACATTTTCGATTCGTACGTTCTCAATAAACAATACAACGAATTAAATTATGATTAAGTGGATTTTGAAAAATTAAATACAAGAATTTAAAAAAATAAATTATTATTCAAAAAAATCACTCAAAGGAATAAAAAATTAGCTCAGATCGAACGAGTACAAAACTTTTAGAAGATACATCGGGGAGTGTGAAACTTTTCGGAATAAGATGTTTATTTTGAAACATTTTTGATGAAGGATATGGGCTTCAATTGCACACACTTACCGGCAATTGCTTTGTTGTACCTAACATATTAAAATAATTAATTAAAATAAATTATCATTGTTGCCTATTTATATCGTAAGTTGCCAATAAGATTTTTTGTAGCTTTTAATATTTCCTAGATCGAAAGAACACCATGAATCCACAATCAAAATCAAAGTATTGTGAAAAACTTTGATTTCAGAACAAAAGCAAGTAGTATATAGTTTCGATTCCAGTATCATAATTCAGGTTTTTAGTGAATAATACCATGAAATTTATATGTGTAAGTTCATTTTAAATTCAAATATCAAAATGACATTAAACACAATATAAAAACATGAATTAATAAAATTCATAATTTGAATTTTGTTCACGAACTCGGCTTAGTTTTAAAACTCAATCATATCGTTAATATTGTTTCTAAATTAACACAGTCATAATTGAAATTAAAAATTATTATCCAGTTTCAGATTTCATCAAAAATTGCTCATTTTAATTGCAACTGATTAAGACTCTACATTTAAAAATTGTATCAAATACCTAAAAAAGAGGACAGCTATTTTGGTGTAAATGTTTGAATAACTGTTTGGAAAGATTTTTACATCATAAATTCGAATATTCCGTCAGATTATGATTATCACCTCCATTTTAGGTGCTATGACTCGTGTTTATAACTTTTAAATTTAGCTGTTTTAAATCAATTGCAGCTGCAAGAAATAATAAACCTTCATAAAAACTAAAAACTGAATTTTAATATGTTAAAGATATTGCCTAGATCTCCTTATTTCAGAAATACAATACTTTAGTTCGAAAAAAAATGTAAATCTACAATTTCTAGAAAATTCAATTGAAAATGATATAACTATTTTAGTTCTAGCATCACAAAAGGCGTATAATTTTTTTTATATTAAAGAATTTCATTTATTTAACATCTATATCAAAGATGTCGCTAAATTTTCAATAATATCTAAGATTCGTTTTAGATTGAAGTTTCTTTAAAATTTAGTCAAATTTCTGTATTTCCGTAGAACTATACAAAAAATCAAAGGGAAAACTTATGCAACTTTTCTCAGAAATCGAAACTGCTCGCAGTCACCGACAAACTTTACAGTTGAAAAAATGCAAAAAATTTACAACACTCCCAAATCAGTCAAAATCAGCCCTGGAATGTATTGCACCAATGCAATTATTGTTGCCTTATGCTATCAGAAATTGATCTTTCATTTCATATCTTTTAAATTATTCTAAATTATCGTTAAAAAAATTGCGTGTTTTATGCCCTTCTGAAAAACAATTTTTCATTTTAACTATACCGTCTTTATTAAATTGTTTTTACTATTCTAAACAAATGATTAAAATAAAAACAAATGATCATTTGTTTCCGATTTAAAATTAGTTTATTTTTGAATTAAATATATGTTTAGATATGAAATTCTTGAACAACAACTTACAATAAGAAATGATTTTGAGAATTGAAGAAAAACATGATATTTTTTAAAACACTGCTTTGAAAAATATAACAGAATATTACAAAATATCAGTGTTTTAAAATATGTTTCAGGTTCATAGCATCTATAATCCAAAACTTATCTCAAATATTTGTTTTTCGAACGTATAGTTGCAAAAAGAGAATCATTAAAATTTCATTGCTATTACATAGATATGAAGCAGCTCTGAAAAAATAGCAAATTGAAAAAAATCTTAAAATTTTCAATTGAATTAATTACACTAGTTTACAGCATTTTTGAACTCAGTAAACTGAAGGTCATTTCCAATGTGAAATCGGGCGCTAAATCCGAAAATGAAATTAAAAAAAATCTCAGTAGAACCGTTTTTTAGTTATGCTCCAAATATGAAATTTCGAAAAAATTAAAAAAGTTCTTGTACTTAGATTAAAATATCTCGGACGGCATAACAATAATTTTAAATCTCTCTTTTGCATATTGAAGGTGAATAAATTTTCTATCGATCATCTGAACACTGTTTTTGCGTTTGACCAACAGTATTGTTGATATTAGTGACTTTATGAGGAAAAAAATTATAAAAAACGCGTTTTTTAGAGAAAATTTTGTTTCAACGAAAGTTGTAGACTCGATGGTAGCATTTAAAAAATCTGATTTTCTTTTGCGCTTAAATTTTATGGTTGATTTTCTTAAAGCTTAAGTTGAGACAAATATTTCACCCGAAGACTGTAACTCGATTGGATTTGAAACAGGAAAGTTATTTCGGTTCAAAGATTGTATTTTGGTCGAAAATTGTCGTATAAAACGCAATGCGTAAAAAGCTCATTGCGTGTTGGACAAAATTTGCGGCATTTGAAGCGCAATAACTTTTCTGTTTCAAATCCAATCGAGTTACAGTCTTGGGGTGAAATATTTGTCTCAACTTAGGCTTTAAGAAAATCAATCATAAAAAAACAATCAGCTAGTGATGAAAAAAGTTATTGATGAAAAACCAGTATTTTTCGTTCCTTTCGGGCTAAATACCTCAAAATTTTATTCTCGTTTGAGACTTAAGCAAACCCTCCCTATGGTCAGATCTTCCTGAAACTTGGCATGTGACCTTCTGGTAAGCTGATAAATAATTTTGACTTGGAGCGAGTGAGATTTATCGTGTTTCATTCTTCCTATACTATGATAAGTGTACTGCGGTTCGTTAAATTATTAAAAACTGCAAAAATTACTGTTATGGTGAAGTAGCCATAACTTCTTCAATTTTCAACCGTTTTTAAAAATAACCACTTAAAATCTTTGTTTTGAATTGAAATTTGAGCGCAAAAGAAAATCAGATTTTTAAATGCTACCATCCAGTCTAAAACTTTCGTTTAAACAAAATTTTCTCTAAAAAAAATGCGTTTTTTATAATTTTATTTCTCATAAAGTCACTAATATCAGCAATACTGTTGGTCAAACGCAAAAACAGTGTTCAGATGATCGATAGAAAATATATTCACCTTCAATATGCAAAAGAGAGATTGAAAATTACTGTTATGCCGTCCGAGATATTTTAATCTAAGTACAAGAACTTTTTTAATTTTTTCGAAATTTCATATTTGGAGCATAACTCAAAAACGGTTCTACTGAGATTTTTTTTAATTTCATTTTCGGATTCAGCGCCCTATTTTACATTAAAAATGTTGATCAGTTAATCAAGTTCACGATTTTTTTAAAATTTTGTAAACTAGTGTTATCATTCTTCGCCTTATAAAAAATCTCAAGATAAGGTTCATAATGAGAGTCAGGATTAGCCTTATTTAGTCATTCAGTTAAATGTTACCTATAATTCATGATGTGCTCAAAGCTTCATGAGGGATGGTCAAATCCTTAAGAAACACGATGTTCCCAAAAGTCAATAGAGAAACATTTTTTCCTATGAATTTATAACAAATCTAGAAACGTGTTCAGATTTTTTATTTTTTCAAATTCTCACTCTATCGATGAATAAAGAAATTGAAAATTTGAAGAGTACCTATCAAAGAACACAGTACAACTTTTTCAACAGCATCATAAAGTAAACACAAATATTAACTATATGGAAACAAATGTTATTTCATTCACAAATTGTAGTTCCACTAAAGAAAATCATTAGATTGAAACATTCCGTAAATCCTGAGAAAATGTGTCTTAGAAAAAAAATTAACGGTCATTTTTCAGGTTTCCGGAATATCAAGTTTAGACATGCTGGGGGAAGGAAAAAATGTTTCCTCGAGATATGAATCAATACCCTTTCTGATTTTTTTTTTCTTTTGGATGACCATTAGTTCTAACGGTCACAGACTCCGTAGATGTGGAACCAGTTGTTTCATTTTCTTTAAATTAAACTCTTTGACCCTCTTCTCACAGGATCTTTAAATGTTAAAACTCGAATCCTTTCTGAATGTTTAACGGTCATTTCATGGACCAGTTTTAAAAAACATACATCGAGTTACACCCAACAATAATTCTGAAGAAAAACATTATTCAAATTGAAATCATAAAAAAACGCATTCCAAAAACCCGTTCGATATCGATTTTTTTGCTGTTGTTAAATCCTAATCCTGGGAATGATTTCATTCAAGTTATCCCGAAAAAGGTAGATGACTGACTGATGGTGGTAGCATTCATCTCAACTGAACTTTGATTGATGGCTGCTAGCTGTGATTGATTTCCGGGGAGCTATTCTGAAATAACAGAAAAAAGGAATAACCTGTGATTTTTGCATTACTCCCCTACCCCCTTCAAACGGTACAGAGCCATTCAAACGATATGCGAAAACTGAGTGAGCTGCTGTTCAATGAATTGTTTTTTCAATATGGAGGACCTAAGGTATGCTTCAAGTGAAATCGGACTCCGGGAAAAATGTCTAACATTTCCTGAGCTGAGCTTGCGAGAAACGTTCGTTCACTCTTCATAAATTAAACCCTCGAAAGCAGCAGCAGCAGCTAACTAAACTAAATTGACTACAATATGAAATCTCAATGGAAAATAATTTCCTTTGAAGAGATTCATTATTCGATATTTACTAATATACTATTTATTTATTGCTAATTTTATTATGTTATGTTCAATAATTTTATAAGATAAAATACAAACTACAAGATTTTTAAGAAAAATAATATTAGATATTAACGCTACAAAAGTACAAAAGGTAAACAAAACAAAGACTGGTTGATGATCGACTGTTTTAATGGTTCAATTTTTCTTTCAAAAGCTGTATCACTTTGGTTTTGAACATGGAACGATTGGTTATGTTTTTAATATCCGTTGGTAAGGTGTTGTATTTAGTAGGTCCAATAAATGAAATTCTTTTTTGCCCTAATGATGTTGTGGATCGGCTTCGTTGCAAGAAATCTGACTGGCGAGTGTTATGAGTTCGCAACCCCGTAGTAAAATGGAGGTTTTGAATATTTTCAATTGAGTGTAGATTATCATAGACATATACAACAGTTTGCAAATCACAGAGTTCAGATA
Source organism: Uranotaenia lowii (assembly GCF_029784155.1). Classification (NCBI taxonomy): domain Eukaryota; kingdom Metazoa; phylum Arthropoda; class Insecta; order Diptera; family Culicidae; genus Uranotaenia; species Uranotaenia lowii. The sequence continues at coordinate 188,865,948 of NC_073692.1, read as the reverse complement.
TTGGAAGAACGTTATGCGTTCTTAAAGAGTAAAGCTGAAGGGTAGGGAATAACAAAGGGAGCTTTAAGATGTTTTTCAAGCATCTATTCTGGAGCGTTTGAAGTTTCTGTAAGTGGGACAAGGAGGCTCTTCCCCATATCATAATAAGGTAGTTCAATTGAGAGTGGATAAACGCAAAATAAAATTTAAAGAGAACATGTTGTGGAACAAAATTTCTCAGTTTCCAAAGAACACCGCAAAGAGGAGTAATTTTTTTTTCCAAGTGTTCAATGTGACGATTCCATGAGAGAGTTTCATCTAAGTAAATTCCCAAGTATTTAAAATAACTAACTCTCTCAATAGTATTTCCATTCATAGCTGGGTCATTAGTACGAAGTAGCTTTTTATGCGAAGAACGAAACAACATGTATTTTGTTTTAGTATAATTTAGTGAAAGTAGGTTTGAATTGAAATATTTTGAAAGCAGTTTTAGGTCGTCTTCAATGTGCTGAATTATAATATCAGGTGAAGTTTCAGAATAAAAAATTGCTGTATCATCGGCAAATAAACGTGCTGTGCCTTTAAGTTGAAGGTTACATAAATCATTGACATATAAAAGGAAAAGTAATGGCCCGATATTACTCCCTTGTGGTACACCGATATCAATATTTCTTAATTCGCTTCTTGTGTTTTCAATAGCCACAAACTGCTTGCGACCTTCTAAGTAGCTACGAAGGATATTATTTGCTGTTCCTCTTATCCCATATTTATACAGTTTGGACAATAATATGTCATGATTTAGAGTATCGAATGCTTTTTTGAGATCCAAAAATAGTGCCCCAACAATATTTTTTGACTCTATTTTACATATGATGGAGTCAACTAATTCTGAGATGGCAATTTGAGTGCTCGAACCTGATCTAAATCCATATTGCAGTTTATAAAGTATATTGTTCTGATTTAGAAAGTCTACAATTCTATTAACAAGAAGCTTCTCGAACACTTTACTAAAAACGCTTAAAGTCGAGATAGGGCGATAGTTATTGACGTCAAGCAAATCGCCAGCCTTAAAAACAGGGATGACTTTCGCAATTTTTAGACAGTTCGGGAAAACTCCTGACTCCAAAATTTTATTAAAGTATTGTGTAAGTATGTGCGAGAATGTTTCGTGGTTATTTTTCAAGACATTAACAGGGAAACCATCTGGTCCATGACCCTTTTTATTTTTAAGTGAAAAAATTACAAGTCGAACCTCGTTTACACTAGCGGGCCGTAAGAATATTGTATTTTCTACCTGTTCGATTTGAGTCAAATGATCATTTTCAGTATTTACTGGAATCTTTTCAGCCAGGTTCTTTCCAATTGTGGAAAAGTGTTTGTTAAATTTCTCACAAATCTGTGTACTATTGGTTATAACACCTCTTTCATCTGAAAGGTTAATTGAGGAAGTCGTTTTAGATTTACCTAAGAGCGTATTAATGTTTCTCCAGAGCTTTGAATGTGGTGAATTATTTAATAAGCGCTCGTAATAGAGCCTTTTACATTCTTGTTTTTTTGAACTCAATTTTTTATTTATGTGAATTAGCATCTCTTTTAAATTGATATCATTTGGATGCTTTTTCGATCGTTTTAAATAATTCTCTTTTATTTTGATGAGTGTCCAGAGGTCAAATGTCATCCACGGACAGCAATTTCCTTTAAGTTTTACCCTTTTATTGAGTGTTCGAGAAGAAATTTTCACAAAGCGATTGTAAGTTGATGTGATTTCTTGTAGGCCTTCATCAACATTTTCTGGTAGTTGAATACTGTTTAAATAATTCACAAATAAGCTGTTTAGTTTAGCGTTATCAACTATCTCTTTCCTAAGAATTGTTACATTTTTATCACATAATAAATTGAATGATGTGAGTATTTGTAAATGGTCACTAACATCAGAAAAGATTGTATCATTTTTCAATCGATCTAAGTCAATTTGCTTCGATATAACGTGATCTAGAATATTCTGAGTTGTTGGCCTAGTAGGAAAGGTGTTTGTACAAGCGTATCCAAAAGATTCTAAGATAGATCTATATTTTGCTACGGTATTCAGGTGAATAATTCGTGAATTAATTATACTGTTCGGCTTTTTCGAGACGGTTACCAACCAATGAATGCAAGGTTGGCTAAAAGTGATTTGATGAATGCAAGAGTGCTATTGATATCTTAATTCACAAGTGAATTTTCTTTTTAATTTCTTCAAATTTTAAAATAAAATTACCTACCTTCTTACGAAGTGGTAGGTACGAAAATATTTGAAATGATTCTAGAAAATCTCGCTTTCTTATTATTTTCCTCGAACACTGCTTAATATTTCCTATTGTTCCACAAATTAAAATTATACAGTTATGGTATGGGATCGTATCTAGTTTGGCTACACGGTGTCTTTTTTTAGACCTTTACACAAAAAAATTTTATCTCTTAAAATTTGACACTTTATAGAGGAGACTCTCCCCTATCAACCGCACTTTTAAGGAAAAAAAATCGATCGAGGAGTTTAGAACAACTTTTATTTTGAAGATTTGTGAACAAAACATACGAGCCAAATTTTTAAGTTTTCGCTAATATTGTTTTAACACTAGAAAGACCGCACCAGTAAAAATGACTGGTTTGACACTTTGTTTGTTGAATATCTTTTGATTACTTCGCTTTAAAAATTTGCAAAAAAAATACGACTTTTCATAATTTACGAATCTTCACAAATCTGTGTATTTAAAATTTCTCAAGCTCTTTAAATAAGCTAAATAAATTTCACAATAGACACTCGGAACGTGACCAGTCAAAATGACTAGTTGATTTCACAACCCTTTAACTCAAACAAGATATATTTTTTTCGATTTATTTTAATTTTATTCGCAATCTTCACTCAAAACAATGATCCCTAGTTGATTTATTGTGGGCAGAAGTGTGTCATTTGTTATAAAGTTATTGATTTTCTAAACGAAGTCATTTGTGGAAACGGTTCTCGAATTGAGCGCTGTGTGGTGCTTCAAGAACTTGACTCGCACTTTTATTGGTCTGTTTTGTTGCTCAACTGTATACAAACATTCTGTCAATATTTGGCGAAATTTTTTCGAATTTTGTGAAAGTTATGTTAGATTTGATACATGCCCTTCGAGTAATTTGTTTAATTTAGGGTTATAAATATCTGTTATACTAATCTAGAATGAATAAAATAGTCATGAATTTTGTATTCATTTATTCATATTTGAAGACATAAGTTATGAAATTGAATAATTTAAATGATATTTCAACATGAGTGCACGGAGTGGCTGCACATAGGCCGTAGTAAATTAATAATAGTGAAAAAGTTCTCAAACTTTCTTTAGAATGCATAATATCTTTGAAGGAAATATGGTGGGAAACGAGAATATTAAAATCAGTTTCAATGTCATTAATATACACGGAAATAAACAGAACCAAAAAAAAATAGGGGAGAGTGAGGAAACGTGGGCCACTCTTAATATCTCAGCTGTGTGTTGAGATAAAAATCTAAATCCAACTGTCATCGTCGTCACTTATTTTTTATATGCTGTTGACTTATGTGCGTATCATATGCTTTTTTATATTTAACTAGCCTAGAAAATGTACTTACATACATAATTAAACAAGCACCCGAAAAATTGCTTCCGTGAGAGACCTTAAGTACAAAACAAAAATATGCTCATAAGCTTATGATCTTAGTTTTGTCATGATCTTTCACGAAAAAAAGGGGTTTTTGATGAAACATCATTAAGTCACACTAACGCAGTCAATTTGCAAATCATAGTTTGTGGGGTGTTTTGAGCCACCTATATTTTGGTGTTTTCTACACATTCAGAACTTAAAATACGTTTTTCCTACCTGCAAAGTTTTCTTATCGCAAATAATGAGTTCTGAAAAATATTTGGTCATTTTTTTCAAATGCGATAGAGACGAACATGAATCTAAGGAATTTTGCCGAAACATTCGCGAGCCAGGAATTAGAAACTATTCGATCATACACAATTCTCTTTTTTATTTCCTCATCTGAAATCGCTATAAGGGGGGAGTAGGGTCTAACGGGTAAAAAAAAACACCATTTTCACGAATATTTTTTAGAGCTATCGTTCAAACAAATGTATTCAAATTGTTTGCATTATACAAAGCATTGTTAAAAGAACATTTAGTAATTTTCTCGTAGAAAAATATTGAAAAATAAGCCGGTGACGGAGCACTTTCGAGGATGCCTTTTAGAAAACAGGATTTGCGGTGGACACTGTGTCTCAGCACAGAATCATCTGAAGTCATTAGAGTCAATTAGAGCAAAATATTTTTAATAGATGTTTTTCTCGACCCCAACGATTTTATTTAACTTAAATTTTTTCAAAGACATTTTTGTGGCTGTTTGAAGTAAAAACTACGATTGTTCACGAAAAAATCCGCCATTTTTTATCTGTAAAATCTTTCCAATGTAAAAAAAAAAGAAAATCGTTGGGGTTTAGTAATTTATATGTAGAAAATATGTTCCAAATTTGAAAAGAATCGCTGAAGTTGTTTTCAAATGACGATGTCCTCTGACTTTAAAAATGTGCTTTCGAGAAAAACGCGTTTGAAGTTTCTGCTCTAAAAATGATGCAGTATTGGATAAGAGGAGATAAAGGCCTATAATTTCTACAGTTTTGCTTCGATTGACTTGAAAATTTGACTCAACAGTCTTGAAATATTTTACAATAAGAAAATAAAAAATAAAAAAATCGATTTTTTGAAAGTCTTAGACCCGACTCCCCCATTAAAATAGCTAAATAAATTATGAAATTTCTGTTTTGGGTCAACTCATAAACTTTGCACGTTATCTAGTCAATTTAGACTTGGTGGCCTACGTTTCCTAACAGTTTTTCAAAATCCAAAAAAATAACATTTTTTAAAACAGTCAGAACTTGGGGACAAAAACTTATTAAAAATTTAAAAAAAGCCTAATGACACCTTAAAAATCTAGGAAGCCATTCCATTTTTATTTTCATTTAATCTTTTACGATAAAGAAATTATGAAGCAAAGAAAAAAAGTGGCCCATGATACCCCACTCTCCCCTACTTAATTGATCACATTCATTTTAGCAGACGATTATCATGTTTTTCTATAATAAAACTATTCAACGTTGATTCCAAATCGCGTCACAATTTCTCATCTAGACATTATTGTAAGTCTTTGTTTTGTTACATTGAATTTAACTCAGACTTTTTTCAGTTTATATTCTAGAAGCTCTGATTCAAAATCATTTATTAAAGATTTTCACTTTACCATTGCATGTTTCACTACTTCTTCTAAAGATTCTTCACCTTTCCATCAAAGTCCATTTATTTATTTTTTTACTATATTTAAGGATCTCCGCCTTCCATCGTTGTCATCCAGATGGCACTTCACCCATCTATTCCACGAATTTTAACGACTGCGCCAATGTCGGATTCTTATCATTGTTTTCAACGAAAGAATCAACAATCCCCGTAAATCCTTTCAAATATTTGTTTGTCAACTGAATTTTTCCGCTACTCGATTTTTCATAGCGTTTTTAGTGTCTCTCACTCTTTCTGTTGCATCGTTCTGAAATTCTCCAAAACGATCAACAAACTCTTTCATCGATAAATACAAGCTGATGAAATCTTATCAAATTCTTTTTAAATCTTTAGTAACTTGGAACATGAATCATTTCAATTCTCTTTTTTTTTATCTCGACCTTATTCATCTTTTCCTACACTAATAAATCAGGATTTCTTATTATTTTTTCTCGAATAGTACATATTTTTTCTTATAGTTCCACAAATAAAAATAGTAAAGTTAGGGAATGAAAACGTTTCTAGTTTGGCTACACGGTGTCTTTTTTTACCTTTACAAATAAAAAAAAAAGCATCTCTGAAAATTTTTCACTTTATAGATGAGACTCTCTTTTATCCACTGCACTTTCAGGAAAAAATCTGGAAAGGATCTGGGGGTCAAGAAAATTTTTTTTTTGAAAATTTGTGGATAAAATTTAGGTTCTCACTAATAGTTATTTTAAAGAACTTCGTATTTTTCGTTTGTTTTTTAAATGTGTTGAAATTCCTTCAAAAATAAAAAATAACTTCAAAAATTTTGATAAAAATTAAATTTAATCAAAATTTTTCAAAGTGTTAAATTTCGAAAAAAAATTAAAATACACAATGACAATTATCTCAAACTAGTCGTAAAAATAACTGGCAACACTGTAGCAAATTGACAAAAGCGCGGTAATAAAAGCGTATTCCCATGATCATTTTGCCAAAAACAGAATGTTATTTGGAGTAAAGTGAAGAAGTTTAGAACTGCAAAGCTGCTCTTGTTTATTTGAAACAGTATTACCAGTTATTTTAACGACTAGTTCTAGATATTTTTTTATTGTTGATATATGATGTATAAAAATATGAACTTGGCTTTTTCGTTCTTGGATGTAGATCAAACAACGATTGTTTCTGAAATACCCGACGTTTCAACCCGTTTAGTTGGTCTTTTTCAAGGGAACTATTTTCGTCGTATTCGAAGGGAAACTAGAAGAATTATTACAGAAATTGTGATATGGGCGTTGTTAAACATTTTTAAAATGTTGTTGTGAGACTTACTTTGCTGGCTGTTGTTTTTGTCGAATTTGTTTTTGTCCTACACTAGGTGTCCATTGATTGCTGCTTGTCTGTTATAAATAGAGTGTTGTTATCGGTTTATGTTCTTACATACATACATTCATGTAAATTGTTAATTTCTTAGGTTTTTTTGTTTGATCTTCATCCAAGCCCGAAAAAGCCAAATGCAAATTTCTTGTTATTATTTCTTTTTGAAAGAATTTTAACACACCCAAGCTCAAATTGAAAAAGCAATTAGAATTTTTTGAAAAATTATCAACAATAACTTCAAAATTTTGCTTGTGTATTTTGTTCGCAAATCCTTAAAAAAGGTGTTCTAGACCCCCCGATAGATTTTTTCCCGAAAAGTGCTTTGGATAGGGGAGAGTCTCCTCTATAACGTGGCAAATTTCCAAAAATATGCCGAATTGTTTTTCTTGAAATTGTTCTTAAAAAAGACACCCTGAAAAGGTTGAGAGTTGAGTTGAAAGATGAGAGAACAGCTTGAAATCGAAAGGCGAGTTGAGAGGACAGTCTGAGTTATTGAAGAGAAGTCAAGCGAGTCGATAGGACAGCCTGAGTAATTTATGAAACAACAAGCAAGTTGAGAGGACAGCTTGAAATCGAACGGCAAGTTGGAAGGACAGCCTAAGTTATCAGTGAGAAATCAAGCGAGTCGAAGGGACAGCTTGAAATCAAAAGGCGAGTTAAGTGGATTACCTGAGTAATTAATGAGAAAACAAGCAAATCGAGAGGACAACTTGAAATCGAAAGGCGAGTTGAGAGGACAGCCTAAGTAACAAAGGAGAAAACAAGCAAGTTGAGAAGACAGCTTGAAATCGAAAGGCAAGTTGAGAGGACAGCCAGAAGAATTAATGAAGAATCAAGCATGTCAAGAGGACAGGTTGAAATCAAAAAGCGAGTTGCGAGGATAGCCTAAGTTATTGATTAGAAATCAAGCGAGTCGATAGAAAAGATTGAAATCGTAAGGCGAGTTGAGAGGACAGCTTGAGTAGTTAATGAGAAAACAAGCGAGTTAAGAGTACAGCTTGAAATCGAAAGGCGAGTTGAGAGCAGTGATGCCAACTGTTTTTCCAAAAAGTCTGGAAGATTTTGGAGAAAATGTCTGGAAAAGTCTGGATGGCTAACTTTATAGGTGACGACCTTTTTATTTTGGTCGCCAGATCGCAATATTGTAGTAGTCTAGAGATCAATACTCATTACTTGGAAATAATAAATGTCTAAGTCTATGTGAACGAAAGCTTGAACAACCGAAAGCTTATAGACCCATTCAGCTGTCAAAATAACTTCTGTATTCTGCTTCACAGTAAATTCAGTCTTGTCGTATATGAGCTATTGAATTTCAATAGTATTTTTTTACAAAACATTGAGAGCATATAGAAGTTTCTGGATAAATCTGGATAATTTATGAAAAGTCTGGACCAGACATCATGAGGTCAGGATTTCTGGATGACCCATAAAAATCTGGAAGATTCCAGAAAAATCTGGAAGGTTGGCAACGCTGGTTGAGAGGACGGCCTAAAATATTGATGAGAAATCAAGCGAGTCGAGAGGACAGCTTGAATTTGGAAAGCGAGTTGAGAGGACAGCCTGAGTAATTGAAGGAAAAGGAGTGACTTAAGCGGACAGCTTGAAATAGAAGGTGATTTGTAATTGATAAGAATTCCAAGCGAAATGAAAGAACAGCTTGAAATTTATAGGCAAGTTGAGAGGATAGCCTAAGTTATTTATAAAATTGCAAATCATGTGGATTGGAAGAACAGTTTGAGATAAGAACAATCAATGAAGCGTTGCGAAAGGATAGTTGGAATGAACCATTCATAATTCAAGTAAGTCAAAAGGATAACTTAGAATTTTAAACTTTTTTGATTATTCATCAAGCTTGTTGAGGGAAAGTTTGAGATAAGAGAGTACCATAAAGCGAGTTAGGATAGCTTGAACAAACTGATTTTGGAAAAAAAAACATCGAGTGAGAGAACAGCTTTAGTTTCTAGAAAAAATCTGCATAGGCTAATCTGGAAATCGAAACCGTTACTTTAAGTTCATATGTAAAAAGGCGCATCAAGGAAGAATAATCCTTATGGATTAAATTTCTATGAAAATATTAAAAAAAATCATTGGTACAGTTTCGGGTACGTAATGTGTGAAGATTAGTTCATAAACTTAATATAAAAATGCAAAGAAACGTAAGTTGCATCATGTTTCAGCGTGTTTATTGTAAATGAAAATGATACATCTATCCTAGAAACTTATTTCCTTGTGCTCAAAAATAATAAAATATTCATCACTATGAGTTGGTTCAGTTTTTTTTAATATACTTCAGTGTATTCGAGAAGAAGATTACTTTTTTGTCAAGAAATAGATACTCAATAAACTAAAATTGAATTTCGTATCAAAAATTACTTTTTTAAATGCGTACTTCCGTTTCGCTCTTTTAGTTTTGGGTAGTCGTTGTGCCCTTATCTCTCCTATTAGAAAATTAATTGATAATGTTCGTTTTTTCATTACAATTAAAACTTCCATTCAACTCACTCACCCAACGAAATCATTCTTCCAGGTACCGGTCAACGAGGTCCAAAAATCGAATCTGAGCTGGAAGACCGCAGCCAACCCAATAACGTTCCGATTTTTTTCAATTTCGATATAATTTATTCCTTTTTCCACAGGTAGAATATGCAACACCAACTAAAGCAACAAAAATCCCGTTTTCACCTTTCCTGTGTGTCGTAGTCCAGCGAGGGCAACCCTTGGTATAGGCTGGCTTAATTTGTTCCGCGTCAGCAAATCGTAACATTTGCACCCGGACCGCCATCGGATCGGTCCTTGTTTTGGTTTGGGGATTTTTTTTAACGGTATTCAGACTGAATCCGGACTACCCCTTTTCATTTTGGTTTTCGGTTTGGGACAGCGAATGAGTACCCCTTTTGAGTCTCTCTTGGTACCTATGGGATTGCCAGATGGGACTCTGTTGGATGAAGTCATGATGTCCTTTTTCATTAAGAAAAGCGTGTTTAATTATATTGGAAAAAATGATTACAAATTATACTCATGATTTCTTTGAAACAAGAAGGTTTCTATTTAGCAGGATTTTGTCGCTCTCTTCGGGAATCTTTTAAAACTACTTCGACACGTGCTAGTGCGCCACAATTTAAAAATATTGCATACGTTCAGGCGAAAGTCCACCTCTCACATAACGGTAGAATGCATTTTCAAGCAGCAGCGGTCACAATCTGTGAAGCATAAAACGTGTGCAGCGGATTGCATATTTCGGATTGCTACCGGAACGTCCTTTACCCCGTGTACAGGATATGTATTTCGAAACAGGTATGGAAACTGGTGTGTTTTTTCCTTCTCGATTGAAGTTATTGTTTTCTGCTGCTGTTATTATAGATTAAATTATGTTCGGAATGTTTCATTCCGAAACCAGGCAGGGGTTCAATAGTCACCGGAATGAAACACCAATTTCACAGTGCGTAATGATGACCCGATCAGGAGGGAAAAACTAAATTATATGAAATTAAGATATTTTGATACTAATTTTTTCCTATCTAAATGAGTTATTATTCAGTACTCGTAGGATGTTAAAATATCTCAAATTGTATCAAAAAATCTATGCGATCATAGCTAAATTATATCAATTTTAGATATGCTCCTTTCAAAATTATATCTTATTCAGATAGCAAAGTTTGATATTGGACAGAACAAAACCTATCAAAATTATAACTTATCAAGATATGAGTGCTTCGAGAAAAATTTCTAGTGGAATGTCAATAAACCACATTATATGCTAAAACCATGCTCCATTTTTGGTTTCCCAAATATTGGATTAAATTTTACTTAATTATAACTAAACCAGATGTAAATATCTTGATGAGATACGTTTGAGTTATTATTTTGATATGCTCTCCTGATCGGGGAACGGTTCGCTTTTTTAATTATGAATCAGAGTTCTTCAGAGTAGTATGGTAGACAAAACTGATCTTAATTTATAATATCAGAGACAGGTTTCTTAAAAATGTTCAATCAAATAAAATAATAATATGATAAACATATTGAATCTAGTTCTATAAAATTATTTCAAATATTCGGATGTACTAACACGTTTGATTATTATAGTAAACTGAGATCATCAGGTATTTTGTAAGGGGCCTGTTACAAATTTTGACAATTTGAGCCAAAATACGGAAGAATAGAAAGTAAACTTCCAAACCATTCGATTATCATTGTACCATTATTATTCAGTTTTTGACATGAAGGAAATTGGATGGCTATTGCAACGTTTTGATTGGTACCATAATCGTCAACTTAATGTGAAATTCTTTTAAAACATGCCCTCTACCTGGCAATTACAAAATCCACAAAATTTTCTTCAAATCACTTTCAATTTCTAAATTCAATTTACATACAGGGTGACGATAAAGTTCATGTACTCTTTAAAAATACTTGCAACTTTCATATATTAAATCAAATGAAATCTACCAAACCCACAGTGGAATTCTTTAAAATGTTGGCTATCCCAGCAAACATTTTTGTAGGTATATTTCTCAACAACTTTGTTAAACGTTTCATATACATTGAAGAATGATCGTATGAAACTCGAAAAAAACAGCATTTACCTACCAAAGTGGAGGCAATATACATTATAGATACACCTTATAGATACATACTGATAGACACCGTATAGATACATACTGAAAGAATGCAAGAGAGCACAAATTTTTTGTCTCAATTTATTCGAACCGTTGCCAGCGACAATATATGCTGCTTCTGTCATTGGACAATTCTTGCAAAAACACCATCTGATTTTTAGCAATCTGGTTGCACTGCTGGTCGTAGAGAGAACAACCAAGCTGTTCTCTTATTTGACTCACGCGGGAGATAAAAATTAACGAAATCGTCTTAAAAATCTGCAAACATGGCGGACTTTTTATCATATCCGATTTAATCCGACTTCGAGTAGCGATTTTTACGACCTTTTACTTGCGTTAATTGGAATTACGAATAACAATAACGTTTTTAATGACTTGAGTTATCATTTTTAATGCGATTTCATGTTCGTTACTCGTTACTGAAACTTGTTACAGAGTTTTTTCACCAACGCCGAGATTTTGTGAAGTGAGCCACTTCACTACCACAGCAAATAGAATTTCCTCAGAGATTTTCCAAGAATACTAGTCTGTCAAACTCACAGGTCTATAATTAAAGGACCACTCGGTGTACAACATCTTGTATGCAAAATTCTCAACTACAAGATGAGATACTGACCCAAAACTGGCACTGACAAAGGTCTGGAACGACTTTAGGTACAGAAAAAGTGCCAGCGAGCAACCCTAGAGTAGGGTTACCATATCCCGCAAAAAGAGTACATACAATGAAAAAAAATTCGATAGGGGTAAAACACTTTATAAAAAAAAACAGAGCCATTTAGAGTAATTCAAATTATACCAACTGGTTGGGAGTAAAAGGTATGACTAAGCATGACTAAAATTTTTCAAGAAAAAAAAGGAAAACATATCGAGAAAAATGTCCGGATTTATCCAAGATCTAAGCAAACCCCATCCAAAACTACATCTCTTTTACACAATGTATGATTTTTGAGCTTTTTTTTTTTTGGAAATGTAAAATTTGTATTGAACACCGCTGATGTGATCAATAAAGATGTGTTAATTTTTCCTTTTTCTCTTGAATTTTCATGGGAAAAGCCTGGATTTTTGTCAGATTTGCGATATTGCTCGGTTTTTTTTAACTAAAAATGTTAAAATCCAATGCCCGGATTTTGCCATGTTTTTGGAAAAAAAAAATGCCCGGTTTTGCTGACCTGAATAAGTTATGAAAAATTTCTGGAAGACTTTGGAATGACGTATAAAATAATTATAAATTTTCTCATAATTGTGTTTTAACTTCTGAAATGAGAAAAGTCACGAACTGAACATTCATTTTTGGATTATTCGAAGGAAAATCAGTATTTGATGTTGTGCTGACAAACCACACAAAATCCGATAAAATACTTGATTAAAAAAAAATCAGCGCGTATATTTCCATTGAACAAAGTATTAGACTTGTGTGCTACGAAGCATGTAAGTGCACCAAGGTTTTTTTCGCAATTTTTTACACGGTTTTCGGGAATTAACACGGATTTTTTTGCAACGTTTTTTTTACGCGGTACGTGTATCAGTGTAAAAAAACCTTACTGTATGTATATTGCTTTTGTACTTTTTGATAACTGTTCGAGAGTTTATTGCATACTCAATGGCGCTTATTGCGCTTACTGTAAATTACGATTCAAAGATGCCTACATGAATACAGGATTTTTAGGCGGGGTATTGAAAGTTTTTGTAGGTTGCAATTTTTTCGTATTTCTTGTATAAGATGTGGTAAATACCCTTCATATACTGAAACAAACAAGTTTATTTTTCTGATTAAATGGCTCTCATAAAAAAGAGTAAATTTCGTAAAATTTCACAAAAATTTCTTCAAAGAGTACACTACCCTAGAGGCATTCGCAGCTGACTGAAGGAATGTATTGAGATTCCAGGAGGCAAGTTCGAGCCAATCTTAATTTTTATTGTTGATGTTGTTGCCAAGGTTTCATAGAATGTCATTTGTTGTTAAAGTGGTTTGATTTGATTAATTAAAAAGCAGAGTAACAATTTTGAAGCATTTTAAAAGCGGACTTTTTAGTCACCCTGTAAATAAATATAAATAAAAATTTCCATCTACTGAGTTTCGATTTGCAAACATGCTCTCTCGTAAAAATCTATGACAAGTTATCAATATAGAGTTAATAATGCCAAAAGATTATTAAGTAATATTTGAATTTTTATTTGGCTTGACAAAACATTCAGTCTTTGAGATGTTTATTTTCATACACATAATCGGATGAAAACTGAAACTTCCCGGAAAATGTACGAGAAATTAACAAAAAAAACTAAAGATCGAGCTTTTCTAAACACAGCTTTAATCCTCAACCGTCCCAGAAATTTTTAACCGATAGAGTCGCTGGAGTGTACAATTTGACTTTTCTGACTAAAACCGCTATAACTCTTTAGTTATTTAATTGGTTTTAATAAAATATATATAGGGGAGAGTGGGGTATCGTGGGCCATGGGGAAACGTGGGCCACTTTTAATATCTCAGATGTCTAAAAATCTCAAACCAATTTTCATCGGCGTCGCTTTGCGTGAGCATATATTCCTATATGTTGTTGACTGAAATACGCATCATATGCTTCTTTTATTTATCAAGCTAAAAAAATTAAGAAAAATTTACTTAAATAATTAAAAAAACACCCGCCAATTTCATCGATGGGGAGCCTAAAGTGCATAACAAAAACATGCTCATACGCTTGTGAACTTAGTTTTGTCATGATCTTTCACATGAAACATCAATAAATCACACAAACGCAACCAATTTGCAAATCATAGCTTGTGGGGAATCATGGGCCACACATCTTGAATCACCTATATTTTTATGTTTTTAAACACATTCAGAACTTAAAATAATTTTCACCCATCTGTAAAGTTTTCTTATCCCAAATAAGTTATGAACAATATTTTGTTCATCCTATATAAGAAATTTTGCCAAAACGTTCGCGAGCCAGGTTTTGGAATCTATGCCATCATACACAGCTCTCTCTTTTATTTCATCATCTGAAATTGCTTTAAAATAACGAAATGAATTAGGAAATAACAGTTGTGGGTCAACTCATAAACTTCGCATGTTATTTGGTCAATTTGGATTTGGTGGCCCACGATTCCCCACCATTTTTCAAAATCCAAAAAATATTGCTTTTTTTCAAACAGTCAGAATTTGGGGAAAATAACTTATTAAAAATTAAAACAAATACTTTATGATACCTTGAAAATGTAGAAAACCATACCATTTTTTATTTTCATTTTATCTTTTATAATAAAGAAATTATTGAACAACGAAAAAAGTGGCCCATGATTCCTCACTCTCCCATACACAATTTGAGAACATAAACTTTGATTTTAGTTTAACATAGTTCCAAACGCTTTCAAAAAGCTTTTAAAATAATTATTCTACAATGAAATCTATGAAAATGTAACCCTTCGTTTCATGATTTTTTATTTTTCCTCAAAAATTATTTTAAAGAGTTGGAAATGATGTACACCAAGAAAAAAATTAAAATAAAATACGATTTTTCCATTTTCCCATACATTAATTGTTGCAAATTTGTTACTTTATGAAACGAAGGGTTGAAAAAACGCATTGTTTGTTGACATTGGGGGCATGCTAGTTTTCCTATCATTTTATCTAAAACAACTGATTTTTTTCGAATTAGGGGCATATACAAAATTTACCTCCTAATCATTTTTACACGAATCAGTCAATCATAACAAAAAGCATCAAATTTCTCATTTTCCGAGGGGCAATGAATTTAAGCGCTAATTTAGAATAATTTAGGGACGCTGATTCCAATAATGAAATAAGTTTTTTTTACCAGCTCTAGTTTTAAAGAAAACTTACATAAAGAGGTGAAAAATAAATAAATACAATGGTGCGCCCTTTTTAAAATAATGATTTCAGTTCAATTGTCAACATTCCCTAACAGCGCGAGCAATTTTGATATCTGACAAAAAAGTTGTTGAATCACTCTCTCATATATTTTTTTCCATACCTATATTTTTTTTAGAATAAATTTTTCCGATTTTTCCTAAACTGCTTTTGAATATAAAATCTATAATAATAGCAGATCGACAACCAAAGAAATGATCAGAAGATAAAGGATTAGCACAGCTAAGTAAAGTAGAAAAATCATCAGTTTTTCGATTTTCTCAAAAAAATTTAAGATATTGGCCCAGTACGTTATTTATCGAATTTTTCATAATCTTTCAAATCTTGCCGACAACCGTGGCCTAGAGAATAGCGCTCAAGTCTCCTAAGCAAAAGGTCATGGAATCGAATCTCGGTCACGGCAAACATAGTTCTTTTTCTGTGGGTTGTTGGTTTTAGCATTTGTATGATGCTTGCCATTATATCCTTGAAAGATGTTCTCCTTAGAGTTACGTGAATTAGATCTTTTCAAAGAAACATGAAGTTTCTCTGAGATCCTATATGTGTGTGTTCATTTATTTTTGCAATGACAAAAACGCTCGTTTTTTATGGCTCTCAAAAATTGATTAAAATTAAGCCATTAACAATTCAAAACATTTTTTTTATTATTAACTGATATGAGTTATCTCATTTTGGTGGGTGATCTTGTCGAAATAATTCAAGATCAGAGTCTCCAATAAAATATTTCTTGACAAAAACATTAATTTTTTATTTGACTTTAAAAATCCATTACGGTTTTCTGTGATACTATAACTATAAGTTTCATCAAAAAGGCATAAGTACCAAAGATCGATCGATTGTGTCTATTTTTTTTTCTTTAGATTCTGTATAAATTCGCAAGACTCAGAAACAACCAAGATTCTTTGACGAAATTTGTTTAACAATCTGTGATTTACAAATTTTTCATAAATTTTATGCCAATTATCTTACATGCAAATTCATGTGAAAATACACGTTATTCACGTTGTAGAAATACCCCGAGTTTCGAGGGTAACTTTTAACTTGAGAAAAACTTCTCAAAATACGCTCGGAAAAAATTACTATAGTGGATTTTAAGTAATAAGGACATCAGTTTTCAATAAAAAAAATATGTTTTTTTGTTTTTCAAGAAATGGGTAAAAGTTTATTTTGAATCTTAGCAAAGCCTTGAAAAATTTTCGTTTTTAAGAAAAAGTGATAATTCAATGAGGTCTATAATGACGGAAAATCGGATAATGGCGAAGAAGATCAAATCGCTTGAACAAATCATATGATTCAAAATAACCACTGATAAACATTTATTAACCTACCTATCCAATTCCGATTAATAGTGATATTGTCAAATAAAATTTGAATTTGTTTGGTTTATCGTCCCTTAATCTGTTTCATAATAAATTTAACGTCTTTTTAAATGATTATTATCAGAAAACCTCTACAAAATATAAACAATTGTTATTTTAACTACGGCTCGCCGAAAAAAATTTCATTTCAATGTGGCCCGTTAGCTAAAAAGATTGGTAATCCTTAGAAAAATGTATAAAAAAAAGTTAGTTTATCAGTTATCAAAGATCGATTATACTAAAAACTTAAAAATTTCAAAACTTCCACACGTCAAAACTAAAGGTGATTAACAACACATGACGAATAATTTGAATTCGGGGCGCCAAAATCTTCCAAAATCAACAATTATAATAAGTGCACCAAAATTACGGTTCTCTTTTGAAATTGATGATCGCCACAGGATCAATTTCCGGATTTATCTTATTCGGTACGATCTTAACTTTGTTGAATTGGTACCGAGCCATTGTGTCCAGTACTGGTTGTCATCCGGAATGAGCAAGTTGAATAAAAATCGTGCATAATGAGAGCCCCTATAGATTGCGTTTTTTCCAAAATAATCTGGAACCATAGATACTACTCTATATTAAAAATTTCCAAACAATGCTGTTTAAGAAAATTCAATTTAAAAGTTCAAACTTATTGCAAGCAGCACTAGAATGTGTTTTTTAACGTTCAATCTTGAAGATTTAAATTCATTTCACAGATTTGCTGGAAATCACAGAACTTTTGATTAATGTTTAACCTTCATCCGTCCCAGAATTTTTATTTCCGTTACAGTCCCTGGAGTGTCAATTTAACACTTCTCACTAAAACCAACATATCTCTCTTGTTTCCTGAACGGTTTGTTTATAATTTGTAGTTTTGGAGAGTTTTTGATGTAACTCAATAATGGTTTTCAGACAATATTCAGCTACAGCACTTTAGTTTTCTGTTATTAAAAGTCTAAGAAAAAAATCCAAAAAACATGATTCGAAAAAATATTGATCAGCTACGGAATGCTATAAAAAATTTCACTTTGTATTCAAGAAAGCTTTAGATAGAAGCTATACGTTGCAAATAAGAATATTTTTTTTTTAATTAAGAGCATGAGCACAAAAGATATTAAAATGTGGTGTAAAAACTATACTTTTCAATTAATGAATCGTAAAATTTGTTTAAGTAACACAAGAGAAAATTTGAAATTGACTTGATTTTACACATTTTTGCATTTTTAGATTTACAAAATACGAATCAAAGGACTTAAAAAAAAAAAATTAAAACTAGTTGTTTTTCGAACCTATTGTCAATTTGCAATTTTTCAGATTTTCTAAGACTTAAATTCAACTTTGCACTGGATTTTGAATATATTAACGAAAGTTTTCCGCAATGAGTTTATATTCATCAGAATAGTAATTTCATATCAATTCTGGTGATGTTATTACATAAGCGCTGTGATACTTTACAAAACTATGATGAGCTTAACACTAATGAATATAAATTTATTGCAAAACTCCTGCTTGAATATACTCAAAATCTAGCGCAAAGTTGAATTTAAGACTTAGAAAATTTGAAAAATTGCAAATTGATTAAATGTTTTCAAAATTTGTCTGGTATAACTGGTATTACAAAATTTGTCTTTTATAACTAACTTTGTCTGGAACAATTTTTGCGGTTCATTGATTGAAAAGTACGGGCTTACATCACTTTTTTCACATTTTTTGAGTTCATGATCTTGAAAAATTTCAAGAAATATATCCTTATACGTTGCACTATAGCTTCTAAGTTCAGGTTTTTTGAATACTGAGAAAATATTTTTTTTTTGAGCAGCTGATCTACAGTCTTTTTTCCGAAGCAGGTTATTTCGGATTTTTTTCTTAGACTTAGAATAACAGTAAATTGAACTGTTGTAGGTGAATATTATTTGGAAAACTTATTTGAATAACATCAAAAGCTTTCCGAAGCTACAAATTTTGTAAAAATCGGTTGAAAAATAAAAGAGCTAAGTTGGTTTTAGTCAAGAGTGTCAAATTGACACTCAAAGTCTGATTTGGGTTTTTTTTACTGGACTTTCGAGTGCGTCCATAAACAATGGAGCAAAATTTAAGATTTCAAGAATTCATTGAGGATCCCCGAAGATTTTTTTTTATTTGGATGCACTCGAATGAAATTACAAACTGACAAACTTCCAATAATGTTATATTGACACTCAAGAGCGGAATAGGGTCAAAGCAATAATTTAATCTTGGATTAAAAAAAATTTGATTAAAAAATTAAAAAAAAATTGATTTGATCTTGAATTTAAAAAAAAATAATTTTTAGAACATGTTTGACAAAAATCAAAATTTGGTAGCATCAGTGTTAATAAAACCCATTCCGGGCTTAATCAATATAGTCGAAACTTTTTTTCAGGATCCTGGCGAAAAACAGAGGTAAATCTCTATAAATCCGTTTATCTTTATGTATTCAATTTTGAAGCATCCAAACACAATATTATATATAAAAATGCAGGCGTTTTCTTTATAACATCATCACGGACGGTAAAAATGAAGTGGAATTTGGAATCCAAGTATTTTTCGGGTCAGAGATGGTTTGTATGGTAGTTTCGAAAATCTCACTTTCTTAGGAACGTGGCGTAAAAATGCAGGCGTTTTTTTTTTTTTGTAACATCATCACGTATAAACGGACAGTCGGAATGAAGTGAATTTTTATATCCGAGGGTTTTTCCATCCCACATTTTATGGAAAGGAGGCTGATTCACGAGCACGAAGAAGTTAAGGACGTGTAGATGGAGTTTAACATTTGCAACGATTTGCTAATTTAAAGGTGGAACGAAGTTTACCGGGTCAGCTAGTTTCTTATGTTTTTCGAAAACAAAAATATTGTTTTAAAAACCATTTTGCCGTCAATTAGCTTTTTATTATTTTAAACTTTTGTTAATTCATGATGAAGATCGCATGATTTCGTCTTCAAATCTTATTAGTTAAAACTGAAGTTCTGTTTTCACAAAAAAAAAGCTTTTCAACAACTTAAGAGAACAAAAATAGAATTTTGTAGGAATATCATATTCAGTGACTAACTCTCAGAGTCAGATTGATTTGAGTGCTTTTTGTTCGTTTTTAACATATTTTTCGAAAAATTGTAGTTTTTTTTAATTCATTTATTTAAAACGGCTCAATCCCATAGGTTAAAAGCTTAGTTTTCATTCACTAATAAAAATAAGAAGATATAAATATCAAAATCAGAACTAAACACCAAATATTGATAAACGCTGAAAAATCGCTTTGCATTATACATATATAAAACGCCTGGATTTGTTCTGAACATCGGTCTGATTATGTGATGAATTTCCTTCCTACAATCAATTCACTCGAATATTTGGTAACCGTCGTGTGAAAATCCGAATGATTCACAGCCTTGTATAACTCCTCTTTACAAGTTTTTTTTTTTTAAACCCTCTGTACAATTGATAAATATTTCAATGAATCAACTTACCATATCACTTTTGTTTAATGAATATCATTTTGATGCCTGAAAAAAAAACGAAAAAAAACTTGTAAGATTATTTGTAAGAAAAAGAGGAGGATTTTTTAAAAACAACGTTAAATAAATAGCATCTAAAAAAGCAAAAGTTTTAAAAAAGTTGTGCAAAACGTATTTTCGAGTTAACTTATTTTATGAAAGAAAAAAAGCTCCCATGCCATGCCATTGCCCCCGTTCAAGATTATCGAAGTGAAACAATTATCGCTCCAGGGAGCACCCAAAATAAACCAACATTTGAAGCATGAAATGGCATGTAGCAGCAGCTAGAAATTGAATGTTCTGAAAATAAAAGTTTACCATACGTATGTATGTACATAAAAGTATGCTATTGGGGGGTAGCCCAATTCGACCAGAGACCGAATCGTATCCTTGAACTGTAAAATTATTCTACGACTAAATGATTCACGCTTTGGGGGCTTTCCTCGTACTGCTATCGAACTTGATCTGAATTCATTGTGTTTTTTTATTTGCAAACGTACAGTCTATGTATAGTCGAGCGTTTAAGGTTTTTATTAAAAGTAAACCCACTCTACGGAACATGGGAGACTTTTGGACCGGAACTTTTTGCTTGCCATGTCAAAGCTCGAAAGAAATCTACTTTAGTTTCGAAAAATTATTAAATCCATGTTAGTCGTTGTTGAATGTGAGATTGATTTATTAATTTTAAAATTACAGCTTACCTAACAAATTTTATCTTAACGAATGTCTGTATATTGAAGTTGTTTGAACAAAAAATAAGCATTGGCAAAAAGTTTAAAAGCATAATGTTCATCGATATGTCACGACTCCAAGTGATTTCCTAGAAAAACCTCTCCCATACATCAAGTAGAAAAACCTATCAAAACATTGACCATGAACTTTACTCAAATCGACGAGTTCAATAACCGTAAATAATGGCAAAGAATAGACTTCTTCAGAAGGGAGAAAATACTTAACAACAAAACCTAGAGTAGGAGTATGGAAGAGACTGAAAACAAAAGCAGCATCCAGCATCCGATCGATTGGAATGAAGTGCTGAACATTTTATGTTTAAACCGCCTGCCTGTATGCATTCAATTGATTGGCCCCCCATTCTGTTGTTGGTATCTGCTGCCGAGTAAGTTGTGAATCGACATTTTCTGGAACAGTCGAGAGCTCTCGGGGATCGCCCAGGAATGACGAGAATTTTTAAGAAGTTACATATGGAAAGTTGAGTAAAGTTAACATAAAATTTATTTATCTTCAATGACAGTGGATAACGTTATTATCAGCATTTTAGTTTTTTTTTTAGATTATATTTTAATCTAAATTATAAGAATTCATAATCATGATCAAATATAATGGACGCACCCCAAGGTTCTCTAGCCCGAAGCGATGAATGCTCACAACACGAATTTTCCCCGGTCTTGATCTTTCGTAAACATCCCAACTAAACCGGAGGCATCACCAATCGGCTGGATCGATCGATCCATCGGGCTAGAAGGAGATTCATCCGAGAACAATGTTGCTTTCAAAAAGTTCAATGACGTCGCGGCTACCTTATTGTGGCTGCAAGTTCCTAAGAAGTCTTGGAAGACTACACGAATGCAGAAAAGAACAGAAGAACGCGCATATCAACAATTAATCGATTCTCTGTTTCCAATTGGAATTTCTTTGGCCTGTTGCCATTGTTGGTGTTGTTTTAAGTTTCCTCAACATAATGCCACTCACGATCAACTTCTAGGGAAGGCTTGTACTTAAATGTAATTCATATATGCTGAGCCACTGCGCCTAGATTAAAGATTGGAGGAGTTAGCTGTAAATACTTGGAATCGAACGTTCCGCTGAATTAGGCGTGAATGAACTTTTCCCGCTGGCACGTGCGGAGATTCTGAAAATCTAAGGTTGCCAGATTGTTTCTTGTATGGGAGAGTGGGGAATCATGGGCCACTTTTTTTCGTTGTTCCATAACTTCTTTATTATAAAAGATAAAATGAAAATAAAAAATGGTATGGTTTTCTGCATTTTCAAGGTATCATAAGGTATTTTTTCAAATTTTTAATAAGTTATTTTCCTCAAATTCTGACTATTTGAAAAAAAGTGATATTTTTTGGATTTTGAAAAATGGTGGGGAATAGTGGGCCACCAAATCCAAATTGACCAAATAACATGCAAAGTTTATGAGTTGACCCAAAACTGTGATTTTATAATTCATTTCGTTATTTTAAAGCAATTTCAGATGATATAAAAAAAAGAGAGCTGTGTATGATCGCATAGATTCCAAAACCTGGCTTGCGAACGTTTTGGCAAAATTTCTTATATAGGATGGACAAAATATTTTTCATAACTCTTCATTTGGCATAAGAAAACTTTGAGATAGGAAAAACCTATTTTAAGTTCTGAATGTGTATAAAAACATGAAAATATAGGTGATTCAAGATGTGTGGCCCACGATTCCCCACAAGCTATGATTTGCATATTGATTGCGTTTGTGTGACTTATTGATGTATCATCAAAAATTCCTTTTCCACCTGAAAGATCATGACAAAACTAAGATCATAAGCGTATGAGCATATTTTTGTTATGCACTTTAGGTTCTCCATCGATGAAATTAGCGGGTGTTTTTTTAATTATGTAAGTAAATTTTTCTTCTTTTTTAGCTTGATAAATAAAAGAAGCATATGATGCGTATTTCAGTCAACAACATATAGGAATATATGCTCACGCAAAGCGACGACGATGACAGTTGGTTTGAGATTTTTAGCTCAACACACATCTGAGATATTAAAAGTGGCCTACGTTTCCCCATGGCCCACGATACCCCCCTCTCCCCTACATATCCGGGCCATGCAATTCCAAGCTATTTTAACTGAAAACCTCGAATAACCCAGGCATTTGATTTCTAAATGGGCAGCCCAGAATTCGGGTAATATCCGGACAAATTTGGGTAAAAATACCGTCAACTGGGTCATCATGCAACACTTTTCAACTTCAATGGTTTCTCAAAACCTAATGTCCACATATAATCATACTGCTTACACATCAAAAATTTTATGATTGTTGAGACATCAAATTGAAGTAGTCATAAAAAATATTGGTTTCACCAGATATTTATAATTTTACAAAAACATGCGATATTCACCCTAACAAAACAAAGAGGTGAGTTGCAAAAAATTTCGAATGAAATTTTAGATTTTATCTGTCAAAAATGTTTTTGAAGAAAAGGCATAAGGGTGCTGCATACATTTAGGGGTAAAAACTACTGCATAAAATTTTACTAGCTGAAAACATTAAAAATTTTGTCTGGGTGGATAACATTTTGAAATTGACAAACGCGTGATGCAAAATAATCATATTCCAGCATAAGGAAACGAGATTTAAAAGGTGGATCTTTGATTTGCATGTTTATGCCTTCTAGGCCTGACTCTGGTAAATGAATTATAAAAATATTTATTTTAAAAAGATTGGTGATTGTCCGAAAAATATTTTTACCCCAAAAGTTTTAGTTAATGATAGTAGAGGCAATATAAAGTTTGTAGGTGATATGATTAAGCCAATCCATCATACTGGGTAAAATGTTTACGGCATCGATAAATGTAAAAAAAAATGTACATCGATGGCTCGATTTTTCAAAAATTCCATGAGAATCAAAAACACTCAAAAACTCAAAATCTCACGACGTGTGGAACTAACATTTTGTTATCGTTTAGCGATAAATTAATAACATTATAATAAAATTTTAATTGGATGAATGTTGTGATGTACAAATGTTACATCTAACCCTGCTGTAGCATGATGCCCCTTTTGGTATTAAACTAATATAAAAAAAAACCAACATTTAGAACATTATTGTTACATCTAAACGCAGCAGCAGATTTTGTGTTAAATTTAGGACTTCTTTCAGAGTATACACTGCTGGAAATAAGTATAAAGACAAGCTGTATATAGGGAATTCTTTACTTTCCTGTGATTATTCAATTCAACACTTCTCCACGGTAGATTCATAGAAGAATACCATTTCTTGAAATACAGTTGTTTCGCAAGATTCATGCATCTTAAAATAAATATGCTCTAAAAATGGATTTTTGGGTTGGAAATAAGTATAAAGACCAAGTCTATTTTATTAGAAAAACACGTTTTTATTGATCTGATTTTCAAAAACAAAGGACTTTAATAATGTGTAGCATCGCCTTTCTTGGTAATGACTTCTTGCAATTGTCGTGGCATAGAAGTTATGAAGCTTTTCAAAACATTCGGATCCAGATTAGATCATTCGTTCTGAATCGCCATTTTAATTTGTCCAGCCGTTTCATAACTTCGGCCATGCTTGAAAATGTTACGGGAGAGAAGCCCCCAAACGTTTTCCATTGGATTTAGATCCGGGCTGCAGGCTGGCCACTCCAAAAGAGGGATGTTATGAAGTTCAAAGAACTCTTTCGTAGCACTGGACACATGACAGGCAGCATTGTCTTGCTGGAAAACCATGTTTTCGCCCATAAATTTTTCCGAAAATGGAACTAGAACTTCTTCTAATAGCTGGCAATACATCTGTGAGTCCATCCGGGTAGAGATGAAACAAACAAGTGTCTTTCCAGCCATGCTTATGCCGGCCCAGATCATGACAGATCCTCCACCAAAGTTTTGTTTCTCTCTCGTTGGCGTCTTCTGCCTCTTGTCGTACCAGCGGCTGCTAAAACCATCTGGCCCGTCTAGGTTGAACTTCTTCTCGTCACTAAACACCACGTTTGACCACTCTTGGTCCAAAAATTTGTACTTTTCGGCAAAAGCAAATCGGGCTTTTTTGTGACGTGCAAGAAGTCTTGGTACAGGCGTTGTTTTGGTGAAGGAAACATTAGGATCGTCTTTGAGAACCTGCCGAATCCGACGTCCAGATACTGTCAGCTTCATCTCCGCCTTGATTTCCTCAGAAGACAGCTTTTGGTGGACCGCCAGTAGTTTTATTTCCCTCTTACACCTCGGCGTCAGGGAAGATGGACGTCCACATCGCTTTCTTGTGGCATATTTTTCGCCTAGCCGCAGATAATTATGCACCACATCCATACTCCTACCAATCCTGATGCCGATTTCACGCAAGGTTAGCCCTTGTTTTCTAAGAGTATCTACTCTTCCCTTCTCATAATCGCTCAAAGGGCTATTTTTTGGCATTTTCCTGTAAATATCAAATAAAATGTGAAAACCTTCACCAATGATGTTTTCTTTCTTTGTCGCCATCAATTCACTTTGTATTGAGCAAAACTTTTCACTTTCAGCGTTAAAAAATATCCTCCGCGAACGAAATTGAACAGAAGCAAACAGCTGTCTTTATACTTAATTACAGGCGCAAAACGAAAATATTCATACTCTGACACGCACACATGCATTCTAACCCATTCTGACACACAGATAATATTCTACTCACCACAACATTTACATTGACTAACATTAGGTTACAGTTGTTTACACTGTAAACGTAAGAGCAGTAAAAACAATGTTGTCTTTATACTTATTTCCAGTAGTGTATTTGATAACAATTGAACGAAAATTTCATTTTTGGCTGCAAAAATTGCAAGTTATAATAAATTAATTCTTGTTTTTAGATTGGTTCTGCAAATAATGGAAATGAATCAGGGCAAAATACAAGCTTTTTAGAGAAATTCGGGCAACCTAATTTAACCCGGATCCAACGTCGGATTAAGGGAGGCGATTGTCTATGTGAATTTTGGTCGTATAGCTGATTTCCAGCTGTTTTCGGGTCTCCCACTGGGACTTTCCTGGATTTTTCTCGTTCCTTCCCCAAATATTTTTATACCAACTCCAGTATTGAGCGATATCTCAAAAAATGTTTAGCAGATTGTCACAAAGTTTATACGCATACACATTGCATTATAAGCTAACTTCACAGAAAATTTCATCAATTTCCATTCATGCATTAAAAAGTTATTAATATCACGAAGTGTTCAATTTTTTTTTGAATACACTCCTTATATTAAAAGTTCAAAATATGTTATACCTTAAACTTAGACGGGAGGCCCCCTAACAAATATAAATTAATTCAGGATTTGTAACTTTATGAAGGATTTATCACCATAATTTATGTTTGATACTTTAATTTATCGGCTTTACCGGTGGAAAGTGATGTCCTTTTTAGTAGGGACATCTAAAGATTATGAAACATTTATAGGTGGATAGAAAGTTAGATGAAATGAAAGATGGTGAAAATCAGCGGGTAGAACTTATTTAGAAGCATTATCATCACATATCAAATTTTTGTTTCTCACGGGCCACGGGATTTGTGACTCAGCATATGTAATACACATTTTATTGGAAATAAATTGTGTAAATTATGGCATTAGATAAATTTTTAATAAAATTTTCCACAGATGCCTCCATAACCTGCTAAAAAAATGTACAAAAATTTTCAAAAGTTCTAAAATATCGAGTGCGAAAACATACATTGAGGATATCAATTTAATTCACATTAGAGAGTACGCTTTTCAATAGACATAAAGGCACTTAGAAGAGCCAACAAGTTATACGTGCAACAAAGCTGATTTCGAGAAACCGCGCTTTGAAGTTTTCTTTTTTCTAGTTTTCAATACATTTTCAGATTGTTTTAATAACTTTCGATCGATGGGAAAAGTATAAAGGAAAAAAATTATAAATTTGAAAATTTCACCAAATATAGTTGGAATCATTCAAAATCTTTATGTATGTATGTATGTTGGTAATCCACCATGGGTGCACGGATTCACCGCAGTTTCTGCCAAAGTATGGGTTCACATACATTCCTTAGATTATTAGGTTCGACAAATCTCCAATGCAGCGCGCCACCATACCCGGACCCCATGGCTTCGTATGAACTGTTATGTGGTGAATGTATTGCGTGTGTTGATGTAGGCATATTTTGAAAGAACTAATCAATCAGGTGGGCTAGTTTACTTACAGGTATTCCGGCATCCGTGTATATACCTGGCCAGCTGGCAACTGATTGAACATTCCAATTATATAGTCAGTTATATAATGAAACACATCTTACCTGTCGGCCCGCTTATGCGATTCGAACCCAAAAGTTTTTCTTGCCGATACCGGGAATCGAACCCAGTACGCCTGGCGTACCAATACCAGACTCGCGCCAGCCTATCCACTAGACCACATCGGCGCTTTTGGATTCATTCAAAATCTTTATGCTTAAAAAATATACTCCAAATTAACCATTTTAGCAATTTTTCGCCTTTGATTCTGAAGGCCTCATATGGGTAAAGCAAATGGTGAAATGGCAAAGAAACGTTCCATACCTTTAAACTTTTGATAAAGCAATGAATTTGAACAAATCGTTATTTCTATCAGGCTGTATCCAAAACATCCTTTAAATTTGAAAAGAAATATAATTTTTCATTATTTTGAGATAAATTCTAATTTTCGCAGTTTTGAAACAGTAACTTATCACTTATTCTAAATTCTTATCTCTTTTTTTTTTAATTCAAGTACGTAGCTTGATCCAGAGATTTAGAAAATCTGATAATTAAAAGCGAATACGGTCTTTTATATTTCAATTTTCAAAATCATATCTTCCAACATTCGATATCATCATGTCAATTATTTAGTCAGTAAAGCCTAAATCGGCTAAGACGGTGTATGTCTGTCAAAAAATTTTGACTCCAATTTTTTTAACTGAAACTTTAATGTGATGAGGAAAATTCAATCAGGATTGATCTCTCGAGCTTGAATAAACGATCTGCAGTAATATCTTGTAGGCAAAAATACTTTGGTACTTTGTGAGGCAAAAATATAATTTATTTTTAAAATAAATAAACAAGATTTTTTATTTGTTAAAAAAAAATCATACAGATGACGGACTTTGTGCCAATTCGACACAGTATCTGGCATGACTCTCTCAGAATTGAATGAAACTTTGCATGTGTATGTATAGCCTTCACGTAGTTAAGGCACTTGGCAAACTTAGTTTTCCCAAAAACTATTTAGACTATTATTTAAAAAGGTCCAAAATTTTCAGGCCAACATTTTATGAAAATTTTCAACTCTAAAATTTCAATTCCTACACAAATGTGGTCTGTGGTGGAGTATTCAAGAAAAATGATTGAATAAAATTCTGAAGGTGGCCCTAAAATTTTAATTTATTTGATAAGACAACAAAATAAAGTAAATGTATACATAGATTTTTAATATTATTTATTTTATTAATATTAATTTATTTGATCAAAGGTTGGGAATCTACACTGAAAAAAATTACATTACTGTGTTGTTATTGTTGGAGAATTTTTATTCCCTCAAATATACACAGGTTGCAATGTATGGACGACTTTTGGGCCTTATTATTATCCGGATAAGAATTTTTTTTTTCAAATTCTGAGATTGATTTTTTTTTGGAAAATTGAGTTTGAGTTTTTGAAATGCATTTTTTTCAGTGTAGGATTTAAAAAAAACAATATTTTTTTAAAAAATTCAATCATTTCTTTCAATCTCTCATAAACCACATTTATGTAGTAATTGTTTTTTTTTTCGAGCTAAACATGTTTATAAAATTGTTGCCTGAATAGTTTGGCACTTTTCAAATGTTAGTCTCGATCATTTTTGGGAAAACTAAGTATGCTTTTCTAGGTAAGAACTTTATGCCCACAAAAATTCATATAATTCTGAGAGGGTCATGCCAACAACTTGTCAATTTGGCTTGAAATCTGTCAGATATATCTCTATATATAAAAAGCAATTATTGTGGGTTTGTTTGTTTGTTTGTTTGTTTGTTTGTTTGTTTGTTTGTTTGTTTGTTTGTTTGTTTGTTTGTTTGTTTGTTTGTTTGTTTGTTTGTTTGTTTGTTTGTTTGTTTGTTTGTTTGTCCTCTATAGACTCAGCCGTCTTAAGAGCTAGAGAGCTGAAATTTGGCATGGATGCTCATTAGGACCAGGAATGATGAAAAATGTTTTCAAATTTTCGAATGACCCCTTCTGAAGGGGGTCGTCCATACAAGACAAATATTGTTTTCGCGATATTGACGTTATTTTTCGTCGGATTGTGATAAAAATTTGCACATGAGTGTTCTGAAAGACAAGCAATCGATTTCAGGTGACAAATTGTGTGTAAGAGGTCAACCAAAGAGGTCGTCCATATTAACTATTAGCTATTTTTGCGATTTTGGCGTTATTATACATCGTATTCAGATGAAAATTGGTACACAGTAGTTTTGAGTGACGTGCAATCGATTTGAGGTATCAAATTTTGTGTAAGGGGCCGGCAAAAAGGGTCGTCCATATTAACTTTTCAATAACTTTGTGATATTGACGTTTTTATACATCGGATTGGGATGAAATTTTGCACATAGGAGTTATTAAGGACAAATAATTGATTTCACTTATCCAAATTGAAATCAGTGATCTTCCAAAGGGGTCGTCCATATTATTTATTCACTGTTAATGCGATATTGTCGTTGTTATACATTGGATTCAGATGAAAATTGGTACACGAGGCTTTCGAGGGACGATCAATCGATTTCAGGTATAAAATTCAGTGCAAGGGGCCGGCAAAGAGGGTCGTCCATATTAACTTTTCAATATTTTTGCAATATCGTCATTTTTATACATTGGGTTGGGATGAAAATTTGTACACGGTAGTTTGCAAGGACGGGCAATCGATTTCAGACGTCAAATGTTTTGCCAGGTGTCGACGAAAGGGTCCATATTAATTAATTTCTCACTGTTTTTAGCAATATTGACGTAATTATGCAATGGATTGGATTGAATATGTGAACACGGAAGTTTTGAGGGGCGGGCAATCGAATCCAGATATCAAAGAATGTATAAGAGGCCACCGAAAGGGGTTTAACTTTTGGCAATCGAAATTTATACACGGGGGTTTTTTGGCACGGTCAAATGATTCTTATTTCAAATTCATTAGCAGAAGACAAAAAAAAGTGATCGCCCAATATTTTTGCAATTATGCTTGGCAATTGACTTTCATACAAACTGTTCATGACATATAGTTGAACGCGAAACGGAGTTCGTATGGGATCAGCAAGTATTTAATAAAAATGAAAACAAAAATAGGAGCCCCCCAGAAAAATTACCCCGCACCATCGAAGACTAAATCCGGCCCTGCCCGGATCTTTCCGATTTTTTTTAAATTATTATCCAAGCAAGTGCGGGTAAACCGAACCATTTAGCAAGCTCAATCTAACTGTTATAGGATTGTTTTTGTATTTATGTATTTATTTATATATTCATTTATTTAACATCTAGTTGAAAGTAATTCAATTCCTAATTTTCTTACTACACTAAGTACTTCATAGTAATGAGAAAATCGTACTTAATCTAAGTTTTTTTCTCTTCGTATTCGTTTTATTTATTTACTATCTGGTCACTGGATTTTCGTAAACGCTAGTCAATGCCTGTTGTTTTGGGGGTTCATGTTTTAAGCAGTCGTAAATTACCTCAAAAGTTTATGTGGAATTTTTCGTTCTCTTGGAAAATTTATTTGCAGAACTCTTAATAAACAAAGATGCACTTGGAAAATGCTAATACTCAAACTTTATAAAATGAACCAAGTTATATTGAAGGTTTTGTGACCCTAATAAATTAGCGACTATGTCATATGGAATATGGAGAGGACTGTTATTCTATTCACTGACCACTGGAATATGGATTAGTATAAGGAGAGTATTCGTAAAAAATATATATATGTTGATTTGTAAACATCTTTTGGATGCATGGATGGAAATCGATAAAATTTTTGGTGAAGCTACTAAATTATATAAAAGGTATTCGTACAAAATTTGGTGACTATCTGTTCAGTAGTTTTTGAGATGGCGTCTAATTCAAGAGCTAATAGATTAAATTTTTTTTGGCAGTATTAAAAAAAACTAGTCCCAGTGGAAGACCCAAAACAAGCGGGAAATCAACTTTTTGACCGAAATTCATGTGAAAAATTGTTTAAAAAGTCCTAGAGGATCTAACAGTGAGTTAAAATTTGAATAAAAGGTAAAATTAATTATTCCATGAAGTAAAGGAATGTGAGTGGTTTTAATATCAGTATAGAAAGTGATTAAAAACATAAATTTTCGAACTGGTTTGTCTATCTGACTTATGAACAGGCCTAACTTCATTTCTACAAAGTAAAAAAGCTGCCACTGCATAAATTGACAATATACGGTGGTCAAATCGTGTGCGAGATATTTAGACCGTTAGCGGAGAGATGTTTTTTTAAACTTCGAAATAGACCGCAAGACGAACTCTTTAGCGGGCACCTGGCTGGTTTCATGCCAGAAACTTTCATTGACAGTCTCGTCTGGATGTTCTGGAGATAAACAAGTGGAAAAAAATGAAAAGTTTTACTTGAGAAAGCTGACGATTTTTTAAAGCAGGCAGACAGATTAGCTAATCTGTCAATGTCTCATAACGATTTACACGATGAATATCTATATATTCAAAGAAGACTGCCTCCAAATCAAGGTTGCCGAAAAATATTCTGTGTTATGGCGAATAAAAATCTGACTTTCTGTGATTTTACCTAAAATTTCTGTGATGGATTTCTGTGATGAAACTAGCATAAATTTTTTAGAAAAGTCATGAAAAATTAAGTCTTTTTTTTCATTTATCAATAAACATTACCATTCTTATCATGTTTTTTTTTAAAAACGTACAATTTTTAAAAGATCTGTGAATTCTATGAATATTTCCCAAATTCTGTGTTCTGTGGCATAGAATCTGTGATGAAAATTTTCAAAAAAATCTGTGAATTTATAAATTTTTCTGTGCTTTCGGCAACCTTGCTCCAAATATGATCGTGTCTCCTGCATAGCTCTTCAAATGGTTTAACATAGTTGTTGCTCTGTTTTTGTTGGATTAGGAAAAACCTGTGGTGGAGTTACAAAAAGTCAAATATGATGATTTTGTGCCGAAAGAGGACACTCAGGTAAATTACTCAAAACTACTACCTATTTAAGAACTTTGAGTCATTTTTAGAGTCAAGCTTCAGGAAACAGAAATCGTAATCAAAAATAGTCTTGATTGGAGAAGTGTGGTTCATAGTATACATGGCCCACCTGATGCTCAAAAATTAAAGTCGAAAAACTTCTTCATTAAAAGCTATCACAAAACTAACAAAACAGAGCGTCACAAAAATTTGCACATGTACACATTACATTACTAGGCAGCTTCATTGAAAATTTCATCAGTTTCTTTTTATGGATTCAAAAATGATTCTTAAATCATAGAGTTGCATTTTTTTCGAATACACTCCTTACTAGATAGAAAATTTTTGAAAAATATACTCAAAGGAACAAACTCTGGATCGTAAACCATCAGCATATGTTAGGATTGTTTAGCTGAAAAGACGAACTTTCCTTAGAATCTTTTGGAATTTCATTGAGACTCGACTCAAATGTGATCTTTGAATTTTGAGATTGAATTTTGCGAAAGGGATGATGTAAGAAATAAAATCTTCAAGCTTTGATCCAAACAAGACTACATTTTATACAAAACAACCGCCAGCCAAGTACACTTAATCGGCTCGGACCATATCAGATAGTGTTTCCAGAACCCAACCAGAACAGTTTTATTGCCATCAGCAGGTATCATTTAACGGCCCAACAGGTTATTAATTAACAAAACGCACCGGACAAACCAAACTAAAAAAAAAGTGGAATGAAGCGTGCGTATTCAAATTTGCACCGTAATGTTTTGGTGGGTCTGTCCCGTGTCGTGGTCCATTCATGTTCCGAATCAACTACTATCTGGGTACCGACATAGATAGGTACCTACCTCCTGTACCTGTTTATGGTTAATAAAATGTGGCATTTGGCTAAAGGCCACTTAATAGCTTACTAAGTTGTTGCTGTCTTGTTGTTTATTTGATTGGTACCGAGCATTGAACTTGTTGCATTTTTGGTAAAAAAAAATTTGATTATCACACGTTCGAAAATTGTTCGATAAAGTAAACAACAATCTTTGTTTGCCGAAATACGATTAAAGGAAGTAAACAACCATAGAATGTCCGATTCTTAATTATTATTGTGCTTTAATTGAGCATTGGTTGATGTCTCGAAGCTTGAAAGGTTTAACCATTGATTGCTCCTTCCAGTGAGCAACTTTGAGTACATCCATGAGTTGAAGAGATAATGGACCTCTTAATCGACCTGTCTTGAGATCCCAGATGAAATCTGAGAGAACAGAACAGCACCTGCTTAAGAAAAAATGTCTATAATCACAATTCCACTTGCCAAGTTAATTACTCGATAAAGTGTCTCATTTGGCTCGAGAGTGAAGAACCCATTCCCGCAGTGGCTCGTAGATTCGCTACGGCTTAAGCCCATCATGTGCTCAATGAGTTTAATAAGTATCTACCTATAACCTATCTTTGGTACGCTTTAATTATGGGGTCGTAAAGATAGGAAGAGGACATATTTACGGCGACACATCCTTGCGGCCATCGCACTTGGCAAAATATGTCACATGCATGACGTGATTTATGACCCGTTCACTGTAAATATTATGTCTCTCCTTCCTCGGGCGGTATCATTACTTAGGAAAGTTTTTCACATCATTCATCAACGCTAAATTATACGATTCGATCACCTTCTTGACTTAAAGTGGTTAAGATTTTGATATCGATCAAAAAATTGGTAATAAAAGTAATAAGGTACCTACTAGTAAAAATTAACCGAAGAACAGTCAAAAGCACATGTATTCACCACCAGAACAGAAGAGAACGTCACTGCTGGAGCATTTCAGCATGTTTTAGCTTCGATGAAGCTCGCAGACTCGATGTCCCTGAACTCTGCCAATGAACTTGACCACTTTTGCGCAAACTTGTTGGCCACTTTGAGAGGGACGCTCGAAGAATGGCGATTATGTGACGATGTGATGATAGGTGCTACCACATAAGTATGCTACTTTCAAACGAATGATACAATCTTCCACGTTAATTAATTGTATGTTAATTTTGAACGTTTGAAATTTATTGTTCTTTTACATTTGTGATGCTATTTAGCATAAAGTACCAATTTCTGGATTTGTTCGAATTAAATTTTACATTTTTTCTGTCGAAAATGATTAAAATTAAAACCATAAGGGTGTTGCATACATTTAGGGGTAAAAAATACAACGAAAAATCTACTAGCTGAAATCATAAAAATTAATGTTTGGATGGATGAAATTTTAAAATTAACAAACGCGTGTTGCAAACAATCATATTCCAGCTTATGTAAACGTGATTTAAAAGATGAATCTTTGATTTGCATTTTATCCCAGACTGACACCTGAATATGATTAAAGTATGATTCAAGTTGATAAAGCGCAAAATTGTGCTAAAATTGTTTAGTCGTTTGTTGCCAAACATGAAATTAAAAAAAAACACAAATTCTTACAGTAATTTGGGCTCATCATCTAGCTGTATATTTTATAAAGGTGTTTATGATCGCATATCCATTTGAGTCTAATCATATTTGAATCCAAAATTTTGGATTTTAGAAAAAAAAGAGTTTCAATCTTCACATGATGCATTATCCAGTTTGTATTGAGAGCTGAAAATTTTTGAGAAATAAGCTTTTTATATGTCGTGTACATGTTTTTCCACTGACAATAAAGAAAATAGATTAAGACCAAAGCCGGGTTAAGAAGGGGGGGAGTAGGGGGGCAATGGAGGCGATTGCCTTAGTTTTGATACTGAGCATGATCCTTTCTTATAAGTAAATTTAGTATTTATTCATATATTATTTTGAAATAAACTACAATGCAATGTAAAATATTCTGAACGCATAATCTTCAGTAGTGAAAGCAAACTTCTCTATTAAAAAAAAATCATGAAATTTAATGTCTTCGCTATGTCAGATGAGATAAGACTGTCAAGCAAGGTTGCCGAAATCAAAGAAAAAATTTTAATTTCACAGAATTTTGAGCCAATTATCACCACAGAATCTGTGTCACAGAACAAAGAATTTTAGAAATATTCAAAGATTTCATATTTTCATATGTGATGAAAGAAATTAGAGAAACATGAACTATCAAAGAACGAAAGAACACAAGCCGTAAATATCATGAAAATTTCGAAAGGATACAACGGCTCACCGACAGGACTTGAACCTGCAATCTCCCCTTCGGTACAACGGCGCGTTAGCCAATTCCACCACGGTGAACGTGATGGAACCGGCGAACACGAGCAATCGAGCTCTGCCGATCAACTGCTGGACCTTCTATCGAAACACCATGTATATCCCGCATGTGATCTTTCCCTCTATTGATCTCTCTTGTTTCTCTAACCCCACCCATCGACTCGGGATTTTAGCCGAGCGAGCACATGGTCGATTGCTTCGGGTTTGCCGCAACTTACGGTCAGATGAAGAAGCAATCAGTGCCGCTCAAGGTTCCGAGCAGACCAGTTACACAGGGAGGTGTTGCTCTGTTGAAATCAATACTGATGTTATGAAATCGCTTGGTACATCTTTGTACCTGAAAATGATCACATTTTCATATGTGATGAAAGAAATTTCATAGAATTTCAAAATTTTGGACGTGTTTTCAAAATTTATTTTTTTTATGTCAATATTAATTGCGTATTATTGCATTAGAAAAATAAAATAAAACTGGTAATTTAAATTGACTTTTTGACTTTTTGACTAATTGACTTTTGAGTAAAATTAATGAAAAAAGCATCACAGAAAACCGTCACAGAGTTTTTGAGTGAAATCACAGAATTATCTTCGGCAACCTTGCTGTCGAGGTCATGCAAACGGATGTGTTGTTGACAAACATGTCAGAAAATTGGCTCGCCTCTGGCGGATTTTAGTCTATACCTCTAGATCCATGAAATTTCATTGTAAGACATTATAGGACGTTCACAAATTGAAACTTATTTTAAATTGTCGATTTCGATTTCCAATTCCGCAAACCTTAAGCCATGTGACAGGTGTTAATACGAGGGATTCACGAAAGTCAACAGAATAAACAAGATAAAACTAAGCCTTAAAATCCATTACTTTAATACTAATCACTTTGGTGGTAAAAAAAAACGTTTATGTCTTTACAAACTTTATGCTGATATTTTTTCAAAAAACCAAACCTCATTTTTATTTAATGTTACTTGTTCTTCAAAATGCTCATCTTTACGTTCAAAACAACAAAACAAAAAATTCGCGTTTTTTTTTCAAAGATGCAAAGAATTTTTGATTAATTTAGATTCCTCGAAACGTTATATGAAATTCATTTTCATATATCGGCTTTTGTTTTTCAAATAACTTCTGAAAATAGGTAAAAATGATTTGGAAAGTTCTGCAATTTTTGACAAAACTCTAAAACATTACCAAAATTTTGAAAATAAAAGTAATTTGTGATCAACTTTTTTAGAAGTCGAAGACCGCAAGTAATTTTTACTTCTGCGAGTTATAGAAATAAAAATACGGGAAATTTAAACCAATTTAAATTTTCATATCATTTAAAGCAAAAGTCAAATCGTTTTTCAGTCCTCAAAAAAATTGTACAATGCAATAAAACCTTGTTTTGAAATTTCTTATGTGATGTTAGATTTTTAAGATCGTTGTACCTCCGAAATTATGTTTAATATATAGACAAAATATTATTTCTTAATTGAACGGAGAATATTAAACAAATTCAGAATCATTTTTAAATTTTCATGTTGATTTGTTGATTCATCAGTTGGCAATGATTGATTCCAATCAAATCTGATTCATTTTTCAATTCCTATTTCCAAATCATAAAAACTATGGGAGATATACAACATTTAACAAAAGATTAGAGTCCAGGTCACCAAAATCATCCAAATCAGTCATTAAAATATATTCATCAAAAAAAGCTGTTCCATTGAGTAATCAATTGAACTTTAAAAGTAAGTTCTAAAATGGTAAGGCTTTTCATTGAAAAAAAACCTTCTAAAATCTTAAAAATCTAATCTTCTTCATCTACATATTTTAAGTTGATTTTCAAATAAATTAACCGATTTAAATAGCCCTAGTTTTATAATTTTTTGATTTTTTTTTTTAATAAATTAGTTTTTGTTTTCCAATTCTGAATTTTTGTGTTCTGTAAACCTGAAGCCTATAAATCTAAATTTTTGATGAGAAAAATATTGTTTGATCCTTTTGTCTTTTCTGTAGGAGAAGGAAGGACCCTGAAATGTATTTTAATAAATTATAATAAAAAATCAAATATAGTTTAAATTGATGTTTACCTTTCTCAGTACTATACACTGGATTCTTTTTTTTAAACGTGCAAAAAAAGAAATCGTTTAAAACAAGTTTAAAACAACCGGGCAAAATTCTTTGTGCATTTCGAGTAAAGTGGCCAACTTGGACTGTCAATCGATCTTTTCCAATCAGATAGTCCATTCTGAGGTGATATGAGTGAAACCGGGAAGCTTAAAGATTTGTTTTGGATCGATTTCTTTTGATTTTTAAGCCATGGTTGTTCCGAAACTTCCGCAGAGTCTCTAAGTGGCCATTCCGGCCCATGATTCCGTGAGAAAGCAACGTCCGTATCAATTTACCACTCAAGAGTGGTTTGGAAAAAAACCTGAATATCTAGAACCTGTTTTTGACATGCTCAAAAATCATTCATTTTCAACAAATCTTGAATAAAAGAACATCATTTTTGTTTGAGTATAATCTCACCGCCTAGTGGTATAGGAACAAAGAAAATTGCGGGAATTTAGACCATCCCGAAACACATCTAGAACACCTCTCAGAAGAGATGAGCTCTGTTCATGGAAGAGCGAAAGAGAATGTTTACTGCTAGTTTATGCTTTTTTCTCTCTAAATTTAATACTTGAACAATATGAAAATGTGTTTGTTTGTAATGATAGGGAACTTTTGGTTTATATACAATTCTCTGTTTCGCCACTTTGTGTACAACACAATTTAAACCAAACAGTCAAAACGAAACCACCGCCGTGTATACATCGACCCAATAAACCCCCAATCGAAACGAAATAAAGTGTCGTTAATCAGTTTAAGAAAAACTGTTTTTAAGTTTAATCGCGAGTTCTTAATTCGGTCCGAAAGTGTTCCGGTCCCAAAACATTTGGTCCTTCGAGCCGGATGACCGTCCGGAAAAGTGGTTCCGGAACAATAAAAATCGGACATTAAGTGAAGACCGCCGCTCGCTCAGCAGCAAAAGTGTGAACCATTTTGCACTCACGAATTCGCCATCGCTGTGCTGGACTGAAGTGATTGTTGTTGAAGACAATTAAAGTGCACCGCTTAGGACGCTAACTTCGCTTGGCTTGGATGCAATTAAGTGCATCGGACTCTAGTGTCAGCCATCGCGATATTTGAACAATAAGTGATACTCGGAATACCGGACAGCTGATTGAACAGCAGCGCACAGAGGACAGCTGATTTACAACCAGCAAACGACGCAACGTCTGAAGGAGCAATTTATTGGAATTGAGCAAGGAAGTATTGAAAAAGGCTTGATGCATGAGGCCAGAAAGTGTGAATTAATAAAGAATTAAAGAGTGAATTTGTCTTTTAAGTTGCATGAAGTGTGTGCCCTGTCCGTTAAATTAGAATTGGTCTTGGTAATTGATTGGCATTTTTACTTTGCATTTTACACTGGTTGTGCCCACTCGCTGCTGTCAATATCGGGTTGCTAGTCTCATGATTCGCGTCGCGATCGGGTGGAACGTTGAGTTGATCAAAATTAAGTGCAAATACCCTAAATCAGAGGCACATAAGGTGTATCAGAGCACATTAAGGTGCAAGTCAGAAGCACAGAAGGTGCAAGTCAGATATTTTGGTCAGAACTATTCAGTACTGGACGGATTGGGTCCAAGGTGTTTGAGTTTGTCAGAAAATACAAGTTTGCTGAAGAATTTAAAATTGAGTTGGAAATCTTATAACAATCAAGTCTGGATTGTCAGAAAATTAAGTTTGAGTCGGAAATCTTGTCAGAGTTAAGTCTGAATCAGAAATTAAGTTTGTGTTGGAAATCTTTTCTGAATCTTGTCGGAATTAAGTCTGAATCAGAAACTAAGCCTGTGTCAGAATTCTTAAGTGAATATTGACGGAAATTTTGTCTATATCCTGTCAGAAATTGAGTCTGCATACAAATTGTCAGTAACATTGTCAGATATTAAGCCTGTGTCAGAAACAACGTGTCAGTTCAAGAACTTGTCTGAAGGAACAAGTTTGATTTTGTCAGAAATTGGAAGTCTGAGTCAGTTATTAGTAATTCTGTATTGAACGAATCGGGTCCAAGGGTGTCTGATTTGTCAGAAATCGAAAATCGTTCGATATTTTGTCAGAATTTGAAAATAAACTCCTGAACTTCAATAATTAATTCGCCTACGTCAGTATTTGAGTCAGAAATTCGTCAGTTTTGGACAAATTTGGTCCAAGTTTGTCAGATATTTTGGAAATTGGAAAGTTGGGTTCAATCGCTGCTTTTTCAGCTCTGAAAGGTCAGAGTGTTTAAATTTAAGTTAGAAGTGGACAAAGTTTCCGGTCAGAATGGCGAAAAATGTTCAGTTGAAGTTGTTACAGAAAAGAGAACGGCAAATAGTGCTTCTCATGGACAGTGTCGACCGATTCATACAGAATTACGAACCAGAACGTGATGAGTGTCAGATTTGTTCTAGGCTTGAGGCCTTAGAACCTGTGTTTAATCAATTTCATGAAGTGCGCAGTAAAATCGAGCTAATCTTTTATGAAAGCGAAGAGAAGAAGGCCAAGGAGCTCTACGGCGATGCCAAGGATGAAGCAGAAGCCCAACGTGAGGAAGAAAACGACATGCTGCTGCTGAGTTTCGAGGACCGTTTCTTCCAGTTGAAGGGTGCGCTGACGAAACTTCAACATAAACGTGAACAAGCTCCAAACGACGACAATTCCTTTCATCGTCAAGAACATTCCTCCATGGGGTCGAGAGTTAAGCTGCCAGAAATTCGACTGCCTAGCTTCAGTGGAAACCTCAGTGAATGGGTTTCATTTCGTGATAGTTTTCGAAGTCTTATCCATAATAACGGACAACTCGCTCCCATGGAGAAGTTTACATACCTGAAGTCATCTCTTTCCGGCGAGGCCCTTAAGGAGGTTCTCTCTATCGA
Source organism: Uranotaenia lowii (assembly GCF_029784155.1). Taxonomy (NCBI): domain Eukaryota; kingdom Metazoa; phylum Arthropoda; class Insecta; order Diptera; family Culicidae; genus Uranotaenia; species Uranotaenia lowii. The sequence goes on along the minus strand of NC_073692.1, from coordinate 188,825,889 downwards.
ACTGTCAGACGTCAATTACGCTGTCGCCTGGGAGATTCTGACAGAACGATACGAGAATAAGAAGCTTATAGTGAAGGCGTACCTAGACGCATTGTTTTCACTTGAACCGATTCGGAAAGAAAGTTTTGAGAGCATCAACAATTTCATTAGTGAGTTCGAGAAGAACTTGTTGATGCTGCAGAAGGTTGGCGAGGACACCGATGGGTGGAGCACCATTCTAGCTCACATGCTTTGCTCGCGACTGGACTCTGTCACTTTAAGAAGCTGGGAAACACAACACAACTGCAAAGAAGTACCCAAATACGAGGACATGAAGAAGTTTCTGCGCAGCTACTGTTCCGTTCTGCAGTCAGTTGTTCCATCCACAGAACCCCGCTACAATTTCGCAGATCATCATCAGCCAAGAGCCCAATCAGCAAGCTATACCACGTTTAAGTCGTCAAACCAGTGTCCCTTCTGTAGTGAAACGTGGCACTCACCGTTTCACTGTCAGAGATTCCTTCGATTGAAGATATCTGAACGTGTTGAAGCCGCCAATCGAAGTCGAGTCTGCAGAAATTTCTTGCAGCATGGTCATTTTGCGACGAACTGCACTCGTAGCAGTTGTCGGTTGTGTCAACAAAAGCATCACACTATGCTTCATGCTACGCGATCCTCCGTTCCAAATCCGTCGAATGCGAGACTCAGTCAACTGTCAAACGCACAACCTATTCAAGAAAGCACCCATATTTATCCACAGCAAGCCTATCATCAGCAAAGACAACAAACCATACCAATAGTTACGGAAACACACACTCAACCACAGCATGCAACACACAATTCACCAAACACAACCACACAAATCAATTCACCTATGCCAAGCACAAGCCAAAGCTATGTAGCACTACATGTTAAGCCTGCATCAAATACTCTGCTTCCTACCGCTCTTATCAAGATGAAAGACCGCAACGGTAACGCTCTGGTAGCCAGAGCCCTGTTAGACTCTTGTTCGCAGCATTGTCTAATGACAGAAGAGTTTGCGAGAAAGCTGAAGCTCGAAGAAATACCCACGTTTTTGTCAGTCCATGGTATTGGGCCGTCTGAGTCACTGTCAACGAAAACCATACTTGCTGAAGTCTGCCCACGTGCACCAAAAATCTCCAAATTCCAAGAAACCATACAGTTCTTCGTGTTGCCTAAACTTACCCCACATTTACCATCGACATCGTTTGATCCTCCGTCTTTGTCACTCCCAGATTCCGCTTTGCTAGCCGATCCTTACTTCTACGAGTCAAAGCGGATCGATGTTGTCATTGGCGCCGAGTATTACTTGGATTTATTGAAGAATGAACGAAGAAAAGTCACGAAGAATGGGCCCATGCTTCACAACTCTGTTTTTGGTTGGATTGTGTCAGGTCGAGTGTTCGAATTTCCACAAAACGTTTCACATACCCTAGTCTGTTATTCAAGAAACTCCAGAAGCAACTCCCATGGTTATAGGAGCTGGAAACATGCCTCATCAAGAGCACGAAGTGCATTTAAGAATTCACAGTCAGAAATAAAGAAGAACGGTTTGTCAGTACCCTGCCCAAGAATGAGTCAGTTTTGTGTCAGTAAATTGAACATGAACAAAAATTCAGATTTTGTCAGATGTTGAATTCGAGTTAAGTTTGCACTTCTTAAGTGATCTTGATCTCCCTTAAGTCCAATCGTTTTAAGCAATCAAACGGAATTGAAGTAAAACTAAATCTTATTCAAACCCCAAATCATTTTAAGATACACTGCGCCTTATTAAGTTTCGCATCAAGGCTTGAAGGCTCTGTTTGAATGCATATTTGAGTTAAGTTCACACCATACCGTTTTAAGAAACAAACCATACAGATTAAGTACACCCATATTGCTTGAAGTTCCCCCTATCGCCTGAAAAATTAGAGTGTGAAAAGCTTACATCGTTGAAAAAATCCTAGCCATTCTTTTCTAAGTTTTCAAACCTTCGAAATATTCAAACCCCAACCAAGTCGGTTACTGTTTGAAGCATTGAATCATTGAAGAAGCATAAAGGAAATTTGAAGCCTGAACAACATTTCGTCACGTTACAAGAACGAGTTATGTCAACCTCCATACCATGCCATAAAGATTTGGCCAACCGTGCTAAGCCTCAAGATCTCCCTGAAAAAAAGGCATCATGAAGGATGTCCTGCAATGAAGTCATGTTAGTCCACCTCAGCTTTATTATGCTCCACTCATAGTACCTATCCTTGGCTAAAAGTTTGCCAAACTTGTTACATTTGAGCTATACGATCAGTTGAGGATGTCATCGTTCTTAGAAGAAGGGCGCAGCAAGTCGTTGGAGCATATGCGGAGGCCCAGGGCCTCCGCAGTCAGGGAAGTCCCCTATATATTATGTGTTTTCCCAATATTAAGCACTTCCTTCACACAGATCACTTAACCTATCACCGCACGGGCCGAGCAGCTCATCCAACAAGGTACGGGCAGCGCTTAGCATCATCTGAGCTACAGGACGCATCACCGGGCAGATAGGAAGGCGCGTTAGTCGGCACCGTTCTAGACTAGCTGCCTTCAGGCCATTTCGTTCCGGTCGAACGTCGTATCGGGAAACATCACCGCTGAGGTCAAGCCGTGATCCATCGGGAAAAATCTGTTTTGGCTAACCAGACACTGTGAAGATCACCGAACAACGTATGTCTCCAAACTTCCCACTGAAAGGCATCAGTCGACAAGAGCCAATATCCAGCCAGATCTTTGGCAGCCATCCCCGTCCCAGGGAACTAAGGCCATCGAAAATGAACCCCTCCTGTTCGTTCAACGCATATTCATTCGCACAGTCAGCTGTGTGCAGCCCATCCTGCAATGCTCCTCAACACCTCATCGCAGAGTAGATCCGGAGTAACGTTGGTATTTAATTCTCCACTACAAACTATCCGAAGCTGATCGAGCCAACTAAGCACTTCATGGATCCAGATAGAGGCCACTAGAGAGTGGTTCGGTTTTCCCATCGTCGTCAAATCAGTAACAGCATCTACGATTTGAAGGGCACTTAAGTTGATTGAATCAAACGTCGATTGTGTGTTACTCACTGTGTGAATCTATGTTCTTCACCATAGCAAATTTCATCCTAGATCATCTTCCAATATCCTAATAACATCAGCTGCACAAAAGCATCGCACCACCATCGGATCTCTGCCTATTTTTGGACAGAGCCTATTATCAGGTCCTTCGGAAGTGCCGAAACTGTTGAACTTGATCGGTTCCACACGCTGGGGGAGAAAGAAAAACAAAATCATATTGATGGTGGTCGCTATCGAGAAGAATAAACAGGCAGAAATTAGCGTTGCTTTAAGAAACTGCACGGGTTAAAATCCATTTGGTACTCACCTCGGCAGCTGCTGGTTCCATCTTATCATCCACAACGGTCGACAGCAAAACAATTCCCTACAGAACCGTCGAAAATCTCATCCAGCAATCGGCACGATTGTTCCAGCAGCAACGATATTACTTAACACACTCTTCGTGCAGTAGAATTTAGCCGTCTTCAAACACACTTACACAAACCAGTAGAAGATTATTAGATAAGAGAAAGTACGAGCAAAACAAAACAGGAAATAATTACCGTTAGAATATCGTACAGAAATTTACACAGTTCGTGTCCACTACACACATCTGCATCTGATCATTGTAAACATGTACCGTAAGAAATGTTGAAATGAGATTTCAAGGCGGGCGGCATATGTTTGAGTATAATCTCACCGCCTAGTGGTATAGGAACAAAGAAAATTGCGGGAATTTAGACCATCCCGAAACACATCTAGAACACCTCTCAGAAGAGATGAGCTCTGTTCATGGAAGAGCGAAAGAGAATGTTTACTGCTAGTTTATGCTTTTTTCTCTCTAAATTTAATACTTGAACAATATGAAAATGTGTTTGTTTGTAATGATAGGGAACTTTTGGTTTATATACAATTCTCTGTTTCGCCACTTTGTGTACAACACAATTTAAACCAAACAGTCAAAACGAAACCACCGCCGTGTATACATCGACCCAATAAACCCCCAATCGAAACGAAATAAAGTGTCGTTAATCAGTTTAAGAAAAACTGTTTTTAAGTTTAATCGCGAGTTCTTAATTCGGTCCGAAAGTGTTCCGGTCCCAAAACAATTTTGAACCGTAGAAAGTATTCAAATTTAATTGAAACTTCAATGTTGATTGATTTTGAATCGTGTCTGTAAAAGATATTATTATTTCAAGTTTTTTTTGCTCATTAATAGGAAATGGATTAAGGGATAAATTTCCTTTTTAATTGTGCGTTTATGGCGTTATTATCAATTATTTTTGGTTATTTTTAATTTCGAAACCCCGTTTTATGCCGTTCCGAATCAAAAAAAAAAGCGCTAATAAATTACGGTATTTAAAAAAATATCTTTAACTTCTAACAGCTTTCTTGAATTAAATTTATTGGATTATTTTTGAAATTGTGAAGAATAAACTTATCCACAGATGGGTATATATTTCGCGGTTTTATGAACTTTCCCGGAATTTCGGTTGGAAAGTTTTACTGCAGAAAACATCAAATTCTGGATGTATTTGAATGAAACTAACTAACTTTTCAAGTACGGCGCGGGAAAGTTCCAACAAAATTCTATACAATTGAAATAGAGCAGCCGTGAAGAATATTTTAAGTTTCACTTTTAGATATAAGTTGAATTTCAAATTTGACAGTTTTGCAAATTGTTCAATCATCAACGTATCAATGTTGTAAAATCCAGCTCTAATTCTAGCATTTCAATCATCAAATCAATACTCTTTATTCTAAAATTTCTTTTTTCTGAATCTAGGTCTGGAGCTTGCTCTCTGAAAATCTTACAAGGTGTTTTTCTGAATAGGTTAAATTCTATTATTTTTTCATATAGAAAATTTGATTTCCAAGTTTCGAAGAATGGTTTTACTTCTATTCTAAAAGACTAGAGGAATGCAGTTATTTGACTAAAATTAAGCACTCCACGGTTTCTTTTTTAGAACAATTTCAAGAAAAACAAAACGGTATTTCTGAAAATTTGCCACATTTTAGAGAAAACTTTTACTTATCTACTTCACCATTCCAAAGCCGGAAGGAGAAGGGGATTTAGGGCCAGCCCATAATGATTTTTCCAGAGTAAAATTTTTAGTTCAGGAAATGAATTTGTCCGTGAAAGTTCTCGATTCCAAAAAATGTTTAAAAACAAGTTACGAAATATACTTTAAAAAAAAACATTTTAGCTTCAATTTTATTTCGTATTTCTTGTTCTTCAACTCCACATTCAAAAGGGTTTTGATAAGCTACTCAAGGCTAAATTCCCATTTTTCTGAGGTGAAAAGAGCTTAAGAGCATTTGGTTCCCTGAAACTTTTGAAAATAGGTTAAAATTATTTATGAAAATTCTGCACTTTTTTGACAAAACTTTAAAACATTACATAATTATTTCAAAATAAAAGTTTTTCCTACATTCTCCAAGACCTAAAGAAATTTTGACATCTGCGAAAAATATTATAAAAAAATTTTTGTTTACTATTTTCAATATGTAAATTAATAGATTTTGAACTTATATTTACTAAATTAAGCTTAAGATAGTTTAAAATGCAAAAATTAAATCGTTTTGCTGACTTCAACAAATTTATTACTTAAAATAAAATCTCTTTTTTTTAAGTCTCTTAAGTTTTGTCAGAAATACTTGTCTTTCAAAACTTTTGAAAATTGTTGAATTTTACATTTTTTTATCATCTTTCATCATCATCGCTTTCAAAATTCTAATAAATTACTATGAACCATCTCAGAATCAGTTTTTTTCTCATGTAGATTTGTTAGCTGATCAGTTATTAATGGTTGATTAATTTCAAAACTGATAATTTTTAAACTTTAAATTTCATATTATTTTTGTTTATTTATTTTTTCGACCATATTATTCATAATTATATTCTTTTAGTCAGCTCATTTCAATATTATAAAAAAAACAGGTGAATAGAACATTTTGGAAAATGATTAAATGTTGAAAATAAGCGAGTTTAATTAGTAGATCGACGCATTTTTACCACATGTCATCAATTTGTTCCTCATGGAACGAATTTACATTTTCATAATCTTGAAATGTTCTTTATAAAACAAGAAAACTGTTACCGATAAAATCGAAAACTTAATTCACATAATTTACGGATTTTTAAGTTAAACTTATGATTTTTTTTAAATGTTTTGAATAAGTAAGTCCTTTTCAACTATGTATTTTAGTTTTATGCAAACATCTTCTCGGAAGCCTATAAATCTTGATCATAGTTTTTTTTCTTTCCAAGTAGAAAATTCACATTTCAAATCGTGTTAAAAATATAATTTAAAATATAAGATTAATCAGAGGAATTTTCAATCAACCCTTCAATTAAAAAAAATGAAAAGAAATGAACCACATGGTTAATAAATTAGCAATTATTGTCATTTTGCCTAACAAATTTTAATCTTGGTTAGTTTTTGACATGACAATCAGTACATTTAAAAATTCGGATTTAATTTCTTTTTAAATCTGGTATTGTATTTTATGTTTTCTGTTTTTTTGCATTGATTCTTACTCCCAAAGCTTTAAATTTTGGTTCGAAACTTTAATTCGCATTCTTTCTATGTATTTCAAAAATTTTGACTTAATATATATTTAGTTCAGAATAAAAATCATTATTTTGAATATTTCATAATAATTAACCGGAAATAGCATTGATTTGAAACTTTTATTCTGATTTATTTTGAAGTGCATCAGTAAAGTTTATTATTTGTTCGAGTTTGTGTGATGGTCATGAGTAAGAAAATAGTTTAAGAAAGAAATTTCCTTTAATATTGTGTATTTTTGGTATTGTTATTATTTCCAGCTAAATCTGAATTTCGATACTGTTAACAATATTTTTTAAGAGGAAGAATCTTTATCAAAACTCAATCTACATTTATTCATATTAGGATTTCCAACCAATATGTTTGATTCACTCCCTTTTTAATTTTTACTTTGCAAAACAATTTCGAATTTTAATTCTGTATTTATTTCTAAAGCATTACTCTGTCAGTTCTGACGTAAACTCTTTCAAGTGAAATTTTTTTAAGACTGGACTTTTCATCAGGATTTGTCCCTCTTTTAGAATTGAGCAATTTCGATACAAAATTCAAACTTGTTGCGCTCATCCAGGACTAAATGGATCGCTTCCAAAATTGTTGTTACTTTTCTCTACAGCAAAACCATTAAAAAAAATTATGGGAGATGTCAGAATTTAAAAATTTGGAATATAAATACAAAGCTTGCAGCGGTCTAGTGTTATAACTGTAAAAAATAACAAACGAAATATATACATAGCTATTTTCGGTAACCGCTTAATCGTTGATTTTACTTATGTCTAAGGAAGGATTCATGTTTTAATTTCCTGTTAATCAAATATATTGGTATTTAAATATTGGTCATCAAATCCGCGACAGAGATGAAAAAAAAAGTGGTTCGCTACTTCCCAGTACTTTCAAATCTACCGCCACGAATTATGTGTCAAATCGCCAGGTAACTAAACGCTCGAATATTACTCATAAAACTTCCCGAAATTGGTTCAATGTCTAACCGGGGCGACGGCGCGCAAGTTCGGCGAACTCGCAAAGAAACGAAAATTTACCTTTTACCATCAACCTTATTGCATTAACCGGTCGTCCGGTCCCAAGTCCAAGCCAAGCAAAGCCCAACCCCCGACAGAAGAGACGTGAGAACCCGAAAAAAAAGCTCAGCGCGTTTTGGGGGCCCCAGCGAAAAAATAATTTTGCCGACATTCCTCTCAGATGACGGCATATCGCGGTTTACCTATATGTTTCAGTTTTTTATTGGAAACAAAGATTGTGTTTTCGGAAGGGGTTTTTAAATGAATCACATTTTTTTTCCAATAGGATTAAAAATTTGAATCGAGAAAATGTTTAGCTCACTTAATTGAGAGATTATTTTGCACTTGTGTGGCTAAAGCTTCGTTTTTCCGTTTGTACCAATTTTTTGGATTTATCAATTCTACTTGATATACAAAACGAATCAATACCTTTGTACCTCAGGAAGAATAAAACTGTGTACAACTGCTATCTCCCTATCGGGAACGAAAAAAAGGAAGCACGTGGGATGTGCTTTAAGCCGGAATGGCAACCCTCTGCATATTCGTTCTATTTCTGTTCCGGTAGCTAGGGGGATCAATTTGATTAACGGAACACGCCCGGGTGCCAATGATATTAATTTCTACTCATTCTTTGCATTCTTTTGCTGCACTAGGGGATGATATGGAATACTGCAGAGCACTTCGTCTAAATGAAGGAAAATGATAAATTGATTTTAAAATTAAATTTATAGTAATTTTTATCGTTTAAATTCACGAAACATAGCTAAAAAAACCAAAAACAAAGTTGAAAACTGAGTTCAATTCAAATGAGATGGACTGTTGAATCTGAAAGAATGCAAGACTAAAATCTGATTGCAAAATTCAAAACCTATATCAAAAAATAACACAGCTAAATATGAGAATGACAAATGAAGATATTGCTCCAAATAAAGAACTTGATGGAAGAATGGATTAATGTCTAATAAACCTGGAAATAATTTTATTCATTTGAGTAATCTTAAACTAAATTGATATTTACTTTTTCTGATGCTAACGAAAATTCTTGGATATTTTGAATAGATGGTATTCGAAAATAAACTTTCTAGAATGTTCAGGAATTCAGAAAAAAGTGCGATATGCGTTATGTCTACGTCAATTTTATTTTAAAGACGTGCAAATAAACGACCTTAAAAATGCGAAATTTAAAGCAATGTGCAGTTTGGGATGTTTTTGACGATTTTTGTTATGCAAGTTTTGCCAATACCAAAGTTATTCTAACACAGGGATGAGCTGAGGCCCTCAAGGCAAGTTTTGCGGCCCGCCAAGTATTTCTCAAATTAATTTAATTACACGAATTGTTCAAGATAGATTGTTAATCATCATAAAACACTGATCAATACAAATTCAAAAAAAATTACTTGATCACTTCATCACACTTCGTTGTTGCATTTGTTCCGCTATAATGCAGGTTGATAACTATTTCTATAATTTTAAGCATTAAGGCAGGAACAAATATCAAACTCTCCTTTTGTCACCTAGAAAAATTTTAGAACACCCCGAAGGAGGAAAAATAGAGTCGTAAGAATTTCATAAAAAAAATTGATAATTTATATGAATTTGAATAAATATTCTATCAGACAATTCAAAGGGCAAAAAGCAAACTGTGGAAGCTAGGTTTTTTTCATTTTTTTATTCGTGTTTTGTTCAAGTGTTTGATGAAAAATAACTCTTACTTTGGATCCTGTTCAGACTCTGTTAGATTGTATGCAATTTTTTTCCTTATTGTTGAACTACCACTTTGAAATTCATATCCATGAAAGCGGATCGGGACAGTAATAAAAATCGGAGGCTACCGATGATCACAGGCATTTCTATGTTCGTAAATGAGATCATAATTTTTTCGTTTCAACCAAAGATAACGTTTTATGATGAATATGTTTAGCAGATTTTTAATTATTTCATGGAATTTAAAAATAAATTGATCCATTAACAAGTGGAATAATTTTGTTCTTGAATGTTAATGGAAAAGAGGCGTATAGAATAACAAGGGCAGGGTGAACGATTTTGGATTTCTCATCAACATGACTCAGCAACAAAAATTCTGAATTCTCATCAAAAACCATATCTGTCATTCTGTGATTCCACCTAGAAAGTTTGTGACGATTATCTGTGATATTATTGATCAGAAACTCCATAGAAAAATCAGGCCAAACATATTGTTACATAGAGTAATTTAACATGAAAATAAGCAATCAGCTTTAACAAAGTCACAAGATTATCGTGACCCAGTTCAGAAAGTCTATTCCCGAGGAACCTAATTTAGAAAAAAAAAGAAAACGTAAGCTTTGACGTAGTTTGCCTTAAAAATGTCAAATTATGAATTTGAATATGTTTATGACAATTTTGCTCAACATACAATGATGTTCTACGGAAGTTCAAATTAAAAAAACAGTTTCTTCACTGTTTGGAGAAATAAATTGAGTCACCGAGCACAACATTTTAATTGTGATAAAACTTTTCAAAAATGAAATTTTGAAAAAAAAATTCAAAATATTAAATCTATAAATTTTAATAACTGATTTCTTAAACCTGAGATATGATAGATGAGACCTGAGACCTAAGACCTGTGACCTGAGAACCTAAACCTGAGAACTGAGACCTGAGACGTGAGAAGTGAAGAGTGAAAAAAGAGATTCGAGCCAAGTAAGCCGTGAGAAGTGAAGTTTGAAAAGTGAGATGAGAGCAGTGAGAAATAAAAAGTGAGAGACGAAAAGTGGAATCGAGACGTGAGACGTAAGACGTGATGAGTGAGGAGTGAAAAGTGAGATGTAAGCCGTGAGAAATGAGAAGTGAGACGTGAAAAGTTGAAAGTGAGACATTAGAAGTGAAAAACGAGTGGTGGAAGTGAGATGTGAGAAAAGAAGACTCCATGTCTAAGGGATCAGGTCTCTCGTCTCAAGTCTCTCATGACTAATGCTTCATATCTCATGTTTCATGTCTCAGGTCTCAGGTCTCAAGTCTCAAGTTCCAGTTCTCAAGTCACAGGTCTCAGGTCTGAGGTTTCATGTCTAAGTATCTCAACGAACGAAAAAGAGTTTCACCTAGATAATGGTTCAAACCTTTCTACAAATAATATAAAAACCATCAGAAATTTTCTTTCTCATTAAAAAAGAGTAACAAATGATATTTCTGTGAGCTCGATTCTAAGAATCGATTAAAATATGAATTTATTCAAAATGATCAAGATTTAGTAATAAATAAATTTCGGCTAATATAATCCACCTTGTTATTAAAAAACGGTGTTAATTTTCGTTTTTTTTTAACTTACGAACTTGTTTAATTTTCCCTATTTTCAGTTAGGTTTTCGTCCAAAACTTGTCGTTTAAAAATTTTGACGTAAGGCTCTGAAAACTATTAATGAATATTATTTTGAGTGCAGCCCGATGAATAGATTTCAAAACTAATATTGGTCCGTTGCGCTGCTGCAAAAATGCAGAAACTTCACTTAGCCATAAATATTTAATTTTTTTTAGATTTGAAAGGCTCTTTAAATTAACCAAAAAAGATTTCTTGCATATGACTTAGTTATAATTGTGATTTGGAAAAAAAATACTCTTGTGAGAACAATTCTAAGCTGGAAGGAACCTTAACTTGAAAGCAAGCATAAAAAAATCTGTTCTTACCAAAGCAATTCCAAATTAACCGGTTTTTTTTTCGAAAAAAAAAATCGGAAATTTTTGGAAAAAAAGAAAGAAAAGCCCAGTCCGGCAGCCCGAATATCGAAAAAAAATGCCCAATTATTGAAAAATCCCTACCCAAAAACTAACCCTAAGTTTAAAGGATTTATAATTTTTGAGAAATAAGAAAATTTTTCTTTGGAATCAACATGCAATTATTTTTTAAATGTTTTGTTAGATTCGAACACGTTTTATAAAACTCGATAAAAACAATTTTTCATGTCTTTATCTTTCATCTTTTCTTTTCAACTTATATGAAAAATACAGAGATTTTGGTCGGAATAATCAGGATATTGCCCGATTTTGAGTGGAAAATTTGAATCCATTGCTCAGATTTTGCCTGGTTTTTGAGTAAAACTGCCCGTATTTGTCCGACTCAGAAACGTTCAGAAAAAAAAAACCTGGATAGCTTATCTGACCACAAATATTTTTTTCAGTATTCTATAATCAAGTTAGTTTAATAGAAAATAATCTCAGACAATCTTTGAAATACCGAACACGTTTCCGGATAAATCTCGATTTTAAATTTAAGAGTAAAGTTGAACTTAAATTAAAGAAAAATTTTAAATAGCAAAATTTAAACTTTATGATTTTTTATTAAATAAAAGATGTTTACTTTTTGATATTTCTGATACATTTTAATATTTTCGAACGAATTTTTGAAGATACAGGCGAATTCAAATAATTCATCACATTTTATCATTCATTCAATCAAGGATTTAGATTTTGACTAAATGTTTCAGGTTCAGAAATAAAACTATCAAAAAACTAAATTCTATGCTATAAAATTTCAATTCATAAAATTACAACTATTTCTGACAACATTTTTCTAATTATTCCAAATCAGCATTTTTGCACTTAAAAAAATGAGACTTTTGTTGCCTTGTGTAATTAAAAATTTTAGAACTTGGAACTAGTTTTAATAATAACTTCAAATAACAGCGTTCAAAAAATGTTCTTTCATCAAGGAGGAGTTTTACAAATTTGTTTCATATGTACGAAAATTAAAAAAAAAAAAAAAATCTTGCATTTATTATCAGCAACTCAGTCCAGTTTCTTACATTTTTTTTTTATTTCCATCCTTCGTTTCGGTGTCGTGTAACACCTTCATCAGGAATCCTACAATTTATGTGGTTTGAAAAGTGTGATGATTTGTGTTTTAAAATTTTTATTCTTAGTCGTACTTACAAAAATCATCACACTTTCCAAACCACACAAATTGTAGGATCCCTGATGAAGGTGTTACACGACACTGAAACGTAGGATTGAAATAAAAATTTTGCAAGAAACTGAACTGATTTATGATAATAAATTCAACAAGAATACAGTCGAAAACTCAACATCAACATTATAGTTAATTCAGTCAAAAAATGGATGATTACTGCCACCTAAATTTCAAAAAAATTATAAAGAGTTCCTGGAAGCCAAAACAAAAAGTGAGTTACTTGAAAAAATAAAGGTTTTTCATTGCATTTTATTTCATTTCAAAGTCAGAGGTCAGTTAGGTGATTTTATATCAATTTTCTTTATTAATTCATATTTCTGATTATTATCATCATTTTTTTCTCCAAAAACCTTTAAAAATATAAGTAATAAGATTGCAAAATACACAAACTTTGAAGTGTATGTCGGTAGAAGTTTGTAAGCATCCCTTGAAGTTGACGATTTCAACTTTCATACATACTTAGCATTTTAAATTCTCAAAATGAAAATAAAGACTTGTAGAATAATGAATAGCCTTGATAAATACCCCAATTTGGAAAGCCAGCAAAGCGTGAGGAATACTCTTAAAACCTACTTAGCGTAAAATGTGCCATTTAAATCGAATTCTTAGGCATTCAACGAAATGCTACTCATTAAATAATGAATCGAGAAACTTGATCGAAAATTTCTGGGACCGATGTAATTTAATTTTGAATGGCAGAAAACATTCCTCACTATTGATTACAAAAGATTGTAGCTCCAAATCTTTGCTGGAATCACAGACAAAAGTATTGGAACAATAATTGATAATTTTTACCCCTAGTTCTGTGCAGTGTCGTGAAAGTTTTACAACTTTCAACGTGAGTATCGAAATCAGGCTCGATTAATGCTTACAGAAGCTTTCTGTTAAGTCTTAAAATTATGAAAAATTATTCGCGAGACAGCTATAATTTGTCGATCATTGAAACAAGAAATATTCTCATTCAACATTTGCTCTACATGGTTTTTGAATTAAACTTTTTGTTAACTCAGAATTTCTGAAATAAAATTTAATCTTAGTTCAATTGAGAATTTGAAAGCAGTAGTAAATTAATCCATTAAGGTTTTCGTGAAATAAGTTTTGTTTTAACTCGGTAAAATGGGACAAATATATCAAAATTTTAGGGAAAAATATGAAAAAATGAAGACGGAACTGAACGGACGCTTAGTTGTCCAATTTAAAAAAAAAAAAACCTGGCAAAAAGTCTGTTTTCAATGTTTTCTACTCTGAAATTTACTAAAATCGTTCAATGATCATAATTTAACTAAAAATATCTTATTATTTTCATATTTTATTTGATTTTTTTTTACCGTAGGAACTTGGAAAATATTTAAAGTTTAGTGAGCAGTTCCCTGTATTAAAATTTTCTAACAGATTGCTGCAAAATCTTTCGTTTCCTTTAAAATCATCTCAGTATTATAATAAAAATAAAAGTAGATCCAAACTGATCGACATGACAACGCCCATGTCTAGTCAACGTCCATTAACATAGATATTTTATGTAGGATGAGAATTTTTTTTAAATCTCGCAAATATTGACTAATTTGAAATTTGGGTATGTAGGTTTATTCGCTTAGATTAACATTTTTTCTATAAATGGTTGTTTAAACACAAAACAGTCGATTTATATTTTACTCGAGGAGAAGAATGTTTTCTAATTCTTCAATTTCACTTTTGATTTTGAATAAGATTTTTTTTCATATTTCATATCTTTAAAATAATACCATAAAAGTTTTCAACTATTTTTTTATTGGTTCTCATATTTCAATTGGTTCTCATGAATTTTGACTAGCAAAAAGGTTCCATGATTTGGTCAATATTTAGAAGAATATAAAAGGAGTTAGGAGTTATCCTTTATTTTAAAAAAAAATTTCCATACATTCATACTGATAGTGCTCCAAAATATGATAAAGATGATGTACGAATGGATTTTTGAGAAAACTGAACCTAGCGATCCAATTAAATAGCAATTTAGTTTGTGATCCGGGAGGTTATTTGCTTAGAAGTCAAATTAAAAAAAAAAGTTCAACTCTTTCAAACGGTTGTTCAAAAAAGACCACAAAAAGCAGCCCAATTTGCAATATGTAGTCCACAAATGTCGGAATCTATCCAACGTAAAATAAGAGTGGAGTTATGTGTAGTTTTTTTCAATCTCTAGTTGAAGTTTAAAAACACTAAAATATTTATCTGATGAACTGGTCAATCGCCGCGATGAATTGTTTGTTGTTTTCATCGACTTTTTTCGGCGAAAATTGAAACGAAATTACTTGCCAGTTGGTCCAAACGATTCGAGCTACTTTTGGCGTTTCGCTCCTCCTCAGTGGACCTTAAAATTAAATTTATTCGTTGTAATTTTTTTTTCTATTTTACTTTTTTCGCCGAAAAAAGTCGATGAAAACATCAAATAAAGCAAAATATAATCACGATTTTAATATCTCTTCTAAATTCAATATAAGCAAATCTTTGCGAAATTTTCAAAAATATTTCAAATTTTGCTTACAATTTCTTTGAGAAATCCAAAACGGGTAAAGTTATGATTATCATATTCCCGATTTCATGTAGCCTGGAAATGCCGGAACGTGATGAAATATTTGAGCGCCTCAAAAATTGACTTTCTGTCAGCTTTTCTGGGTTTTGGACCACTGTGAGATGCCTAAACTTAAAATGAATTTTTGACATTTACAAAAAAAATTGTTTGCCTAGTATGGAGAAAGTACGAAACGTGTGCGTGACTCTTTTTGTTCGTTAATTTATTTAAAGACTCAGTCTCCAGATCAAAATTGAAGAAACTTCTTTTAACTATTAATTTGTAGGTAGGATTCTTATAATTCAAAATAGTTTTGAAAGAACAAAAATTTAATCGATAACCAATTCAAAAGAATCGCATAAACTTGGACTGGCAGAAGTCAGTCAGAACTTAAATGAAAATGAATCTAGTAAAAAAAATTTGATTTTAACAACTGTAGCCCTTATAATTTGTAAAATTATTCTAGCCGATCGATCTACGATTAAGATGATTATTGTTGATCGAGACCAGCCCCCGGAGGCCTCAAAGCCTGACTCAAAGCTATGGCCCCCAGCTCAGCATCCATCCATGAAGTCAGCGCCTGATGACGACAAAACTCGACGATTCCGACGTTCAGACACAATTCACTTTGGCGAGACCTTGACTGCGGTCATCGAATCCTGAGGAGCACGTTTTGTACCGTTTTTTTCTGTCTTACTTCTCTGAATATTATTTTGTTTCTTGTCTTCCCGCAGCCGCAATGTTTTGTATTGTAGTAAAGACACAAGTCCAAGAAACTACACTCTTATGGTTCAAAATTGGCGCGCTTTTTCATCCCGCGCGCGTAACTCAACTTGGCTTTATGTTCTTGAGAATTGTGAATTGTGTATAGGACGCGGCCAGTCCGGCTTATTTTTGTTTGGATTCGAACGACTCGACTGGATCGGCGGCGGCCAATTTCAAGTCCAGCAAGTTCGAAAAACTCCACTTTTGCACACCCAAGAAGTTGCTGTCGGTTGGATCGATTTTCAACTTTTAATACCAACCACAAATATGGACGACCGAATGAGCATTGTATTTATTTCGATCGAGTACTAGTTCAATTATTATTTTATTCTTCGGAATGATCGAATTGAATGGGGCTGCAGAACAAAAAAAAACATAATCGTTACAGCCTCCGGATAAACACAGAATGGCGGCGACGACGACGACGTTGAGCTTAAGGCGGGAATTGTGTGAGATAAGTTTAAGATACAGAAAAAACCTAAAACTTGATCGAGCTACTTACCCGTTTCTTTATCGTTCGGAATCAGATTTCGAGCACAGTTAAGGTTAACTAAACTGGATCAAGCTCAAAATTTGAAAGTAGATCTATTGCAATTGCTGAACATTGACATTGATTTTGAATGTAGTTACCTGAAATGAGATCGCAAAGCGAGAAAAACAAAACATTTAGTTAGGTTTGAATTGAATACTTGGTGGGGACAAAGAATGGATATGAGTTGTTATTAAATTATGAAAAGTACGCCAAAAGGTACAACAGAAGTGCGAAAAATGAGAAAAAATATTGTAGATTTGTTAAGCGTGACAGATTGCCCGGTTTTATCCGGAAAAGTCCGGTCCGGCCTGTAGCCCGGGTTTCATCGAAAAAAGTCCAGATTTTGACCTTAATTATTCATTTTATTCGCCAAATTAAACACAAAAAAAAACAAAAACAAAACAAAAAAAAAGAAATCATGAAAGGTATTTTGGAAGCCAATACAATTTAAAATCTCGTGGCGACTTATGACGATAAATTTTTTTTTCAATTATTTTTTCCTTCATTTTGTTGTGAATTTCCTGGGTTTTGACAAAATTTGCACGGATATTTATTGCTAGAATTTTTGGTCGATAGCTTTGAAATCAAATACCCAGCATTGCCAGGTTTTTAGATTGAATAGCCCGGATTTGTCCGGCCCGGGTACGTGCTGAAAAAATAATGTAAAAAGTTAATCGGAATCTAGCAGTAAATATTCATGTAATTACTCCGTTCAGAATGTATAAGCAAAGAAGATATACTTTATGTTCAGAAAAACTTTACCAATTTTATTATCTGATGTAGAGAGCACAATCAGTGCATTGAACCAATCCTTTTGGTGATATTAAATTTTTTTTGTACAAAAGTAAGTAATATGTCCAGTAATCTCAACACCGTTCAGGGTGGCCAGTGATTTTCGATTTTCAAATTTCCGCTTTTTTTCGGTTTTTCCGTTAAAATATTTAAGGTTTCCTCGGTTTTGAATAACATGAAGAAATCTGTTTATCAGTTTTTTTCCAACAAAATACACATTTATGTATATTAATGTTTGTTGAGATATTTAACAAAAAATAAAGTATTAATAAACTGAAATGCAATGATTCAAGAAAATAATTTTAGCAGAAAATAATTCTAGTATCCTCCGAAATCCGCCACCTTCTTCTCAGTCTTTGACAACAACTTTGCATTTTATAAAATTTATTTTCATGATTTGAATTTGATAAAATATTGCTTTGATATAACACTATGTGATTCGAAAATTTCATGTTGAAGTTCCAATAAAAAATTTTTTTTATTCCTTCATACAGAATTTTTCTATTGAGCTCTAGCTTCTGATATTTGAAATATTTTTTTTTTGTTTATTGTGACACTTTAGGCCGGAACAAATTTCAAATCCTTCTTTTGTCGCTTGGAGTTGGAACATCGCGAGGGGGGGGGGGGGGGGGGGGACAATAAAAAATAATGCGAAAAACAAATAAATTGGAATAAATTGCAC
Organism: Uranotaenia lowii; assembly: GCF_029784155.1. Classification (NCBI taxonomy): domain Eukaryota; kingdom Metazoa; phylum Arthropoda; class Insecta; order Diptera; family Culicidae; genus Uranotaenia; species Uranotaenia lowii. Next base: position 188,807,997 of record NC_073692.1, on the reverse strand, counting down.
GAAAGCTTGTATGCAACCAAATTGCATACTATATTATTACATAAAACTTATAAATCACGTTTTTTTTTTCATCGAAAAATTCAATAAAATCAAGAATACAAAATGTGAATTATTTCCATCTTCCAAAATTTGGTTCTTGGTCTTGTAATCTTTCGGATATTTGATTTTTTATTTGAAATTTACCTAAAATACTTCAAACTTTATTTATTCCCCCCTTCGGGATTTTGGAAATTTTGAAGGGGGGGGTGACAAAAGAAGAAATTGATATTTGTTCCAGCCTTACTAACGTTTTGGCATTCGTGTCAATATATTTAAAATATGATAATTCGAATTTGAATACAAACTTTAACTTCTGATGTTAGCTCAAGATTCATGTTAGGTGGAATTATTTTTTTTGTTAGACAACTTCAAAATTATTATTTTTTAAAAATGCGTATTTAAACCCTGAGCTCTGGGTGCTACATTAACATTCTGAATATGATTCCTCTCGCTTGATCAGTTATACCTAGAATATTGCAAAAAATTGTATGGGCCCCTCCTCTCTTCCTATCCTCCCAATGCAAGTCGGAAGGAGTCTCAAACAACCATAGAACCTTTTCCCATATTAGTGTTTAATATCGTTAACTCATACAACGCTGTTTAAAAACCGCTAAAGTTTTTAAATATAATTAATCATCTAGTTATGCCAAATTTTCATAAAATTATTCAAACTCTTTTGTGTTTTATAATTTGTTAAGATTGATTTGTTATAGAAACTTCCGCGCGTTTTTTTTAAATAAACAGGACAGGACAATAATTTATCTAGTTATACCATTGCGAATTTGATTGAAAATCACTTAAAATTTGTTTAAAATGTGTCATTTTCAATTAGTAAAAATAATCACTGATTCTCACCGATTTGAAAAAAAAAGTCTTTCAGTTAATGACTTCAAGAAAGGTATCGGAAATTTTTCGTGTTCCAAATTTGATGCAAATAGCTTATTAGGTGTTCTGGCTATGTTTTTACGGATTTTGAGCAGGATATCAATGTTTTCAAAAACCTTTCCTTGAAATAAACAGCGATTTGAATATTTATTACATTGAATCTCTAAGCGATCTTCTCGTTTTAAATAAGAAAAAATCATTCATTGCAAAGCAATAAATCGTTATGTTTCAAATGTGTTATATTTATTATTTCAGATGTGTCCTTTTTGCATTTAGATAGATTATTCCATTTGCATTTAGATAGATTATTAAAGTTTGTTTGTGTACCAAATTTGAATTTAAAAAAGAATGCTAGAAAATTGATCGATTTGTGTCTACCGTGAGTACAACTTGTTGAAATTCCAAGTTCGATCGAAATTACTTAAAATTGCTTCAGTCGTGTGGAGTTTTAAATTCAATTTATATGTGACACCCAATACTTCAAAAAAGCTTTAGTTGGGACGAATTTCATTTCTATTTCATATTTCTATATACCCTCTCGAACCACATAATTGAAAAGGGTGGGTTATTCAATTGATTTTGTAATATTGTTGTGCGAAATCCTGATTGTTTGACAATTTGAAAAAAAAGCACAAAATTGTTCGAGTAACTTTATTTTATACGCTGATTTTGCCCTCCTTCCCTCAAGTAGGAAGGACTTTCAAATACTTTAAGATCCATCCCCCACTATACGAAAAGTATTCGAATACTAAAACTCACGTCATTCGAATCATCCGTTTTCAAATGAAAAGGACCTTCAAATCTTAAATTTAATATTTTAGGGTGTTTCGATACAATAAGTCGTCCAATTGTACCAAAACTTGTTTGTTTTTCTAATTTGGTACTAAAACTCGGTTTTTTTTTCATCGAAACTTTATTTGTAAATCTTTTTTTTTTTGCAAATAGCTTTGAAAAGTTTGAATTGCATTGACTTTCATGTTGATTAACTGTGAGAGCGTTCCATTTTGAAAGTTGTAAAAGGCAGTTGTTTCTTCAAATCATATTTTCTTGTCGAAACTTGCCTGCATATAAAATTTTGTTAATATCACGAAAATTGTAAAAAAAAATTCTAATTTTGTATTGATTGGAAACCCTGTTTTAAAAAATGGACGGATCATTCAGTTAAAAAATTCTAGTTTTAAAATCAAAATATGCTGTGAAACAATTTTAATGATAATCATCTTAATGAATTTAGACATTGGTCAAGTTTTATACTGATTTTGTATGGAGTATACTTTTCCTTAAAAATGGGAAGGTTTTCAAACTATTAAACAAACCATCTGAGGCCCAGAAAATTCTCGGATACCAAATTTCACGGCATTCCGACCACACCGGTTCATACGTGATGGTTTCACAAAAAATCGTTTTTATATCCATGGATAATAATGTGTAAGACCACCTCCCTACCTCAACAAAAGTTTGAGAAAATTGTATAACTTCTGTCGTTTTTTTTTTTAAATTTTGGAGGCCCTTCGTTAAAAAAGGTGTTGGGGTCATTTTGCATAACCAATCAAATTCTTTTGTCAAATCAGGCTTCTTAATCCGTTCTTATGAAAATCACCTAAAGTCGTCGGGTCTTGAAAATAATTATACAAACCACTCTTTCCCAAAAACCCAGATGCATAATTTTACTTCATTGGCGCCATTTGTTTATTCGTGACGGTGTTAAAAACGCCTCCAGTCCACTATTTTTTTATTTTACAGGGTGGTCACTCAATTTCAATTATTTTTGATTCCCCGCATTTTACCCGACTTTTTCCCGCTTGGTCTCACGAAATTCCCGATTATCAAAAATATTTTAATGTGTGAATTTAGATTAGAAATTAAGCGATGTGTTCCTCGTTTATTTTATCCATAGGGGAAATGGGGGCATAATGGCCACCTTAAGGAAAACGGTTATTTAACCATAGAAAATAGCTATAATATGGAGGTTACATTATTGTTTCGTGTTCAGACACTTGAAAAGCCTATTCCCTAACGGGCTGAAACGTGAAAAACTAGATGAAAACGTTAAAAAATGCATTTTGAAAAATTTTGCTAAAAGCTGAAAACCAGCCACTGTGGAGGCATAATGAGAACCCCCCCTGAGGCAGTATGAGCACCATTAATCAGAGCAAGATGTGCGTTTTTTCCGGGGAATCTAGCAGCGAATTCAATTCGATGAAGTCAGGTGAGTCGTAGATTCATCAAACAAAGCAATAACAAAATAATCTAGGTCTGTTTCTAGAATACAAATAATTCACGCACGCTCATACATTAAGTGCTTTGTTCGGAGGATGATGCTACTAGCCGTATAATGTAATCATACAAAAATCGATCATGAATTGTAAATGGAAAAAAATCGCCTCGAACAGAAATCTAACTCTAGTCTTTTGATTACCTCTCCGACACCTTACCAATAGGCTAAATTGTCGGATGAAAACTAGTCAAGGTGTGGCGCTATAAATCAATTTTAATTCGCTGCTAGAATCTACGGCAGAAAATGCTCATTATGCCTCGATAATATGGTGCTCTATATGCCCCTAGTCAACAAATTTAAGTAAAAACGTGTTTTAAAATTGATAAAAGTGAAAAATCAAAAACTTTATGATGGTAAAAATTGAGAAACAATGTGTACATCATGTTGCAGTGCGTACATTATAGATCAAGGTGATTTTAAGATCATAAGAGCTTATTTCGTGGTGCTCAAAAATTATAATATTTTCGTAACTTGAGAACCAAGCTAGTTTTTTTTTAATATCTCTGTAAAGATGATAAGGAGATTCCTTTTTTTTGTGAAAAATTAATACTATAGGAAGTACGAAACAAATCCTCATGAAAATTTATTTAAGAAAATACGTACTTTCGTAGAAAAGCGTAGTTCTCATTATGCCTCGGGTGCTCGTTATGCCCTCATCTCCCCTACATCCACAATGCTACCAAAAATTTCATTTTTTTCTCCTTAATATTTCATCTGAAAATATTTCCTGATTTATGTAGGGGAAAAGTTCATATAACGCCCCATGTGTCTAAACCTTTGTTTTGAAGAATCTGAAACATTTTAAGCCTGCAAAATATTACCAATTTGTTTTAAATGCTGTGATTGGTCATGGCAAGTATGAATTTTTCCTTAAAATGCCCCTGTCTCGTGATAATTTCACAATTTAGGTTTTTCTTCACTTCGATCTAAATTTTAAAACACTTTCAATAAGGTGTCACCAAGCAGAGAAAAACGAATAAGACAATATTTTCTGACAAATCGATAGAGGAGAATCTAAAGTATGATTTTATGCTAAAAAATCATTCTGAAATCGCTAAGGTATGCTTTTTATGGGTATGTTCTATCACGGCCCATGCGCTCGCTATAACGCGCCAATCGTAGTAGGCTGAAAATAGCATTAATTTTTCAAAAAGGCCAATTTTCATTGAAAATTAACAAACAGTCTAAAACCATATTTTGAGCGTTAGTGCAGCCCAAAATGCCCCCATTTTTGCATTTTTTTTTCGATTCCGTTAAAAAAATTCCCAGTATGACGGATTGGTTTAATGTAGGGTTGCCATCCGTCCCGCAAAATCGGAACATGTCCCGCTTTTTTAGAGAATGTCCTGCCGTCCCGCTTTTTCTCAAAATGTCCCGCTTTTCTCTGAGAACATTTTCGTGGTAAGTAGACTCAACCTTCTCCGGTTCTAGCACTTTAAAATAGTTAGTTCGTGCTTGATGATAACGCTTCTTGTAAAATCTCTTCTCGATCATTTTCAACTCCTGTCGTTTTTCTCTAATCTTCTATGATTTTCCACACTAGAAATTTTCTTACTTAAAGAATTTGGCATTCATCGATAAGGCTGTAAAAATTAAATAACAGAAATTAAATGAAGTTTAACTGACTTACACGGGTAAAACCTAAATTTAGCCTAAATTGAAATTCAAAACTGAAAATCATCGAAATATTATTTTTTTCTGTGTTTTTTTTTTAAACAGCAGCATTTTTTTCAAGTTTATATAAGATAAGTTAAATAACTCGTTCAATTCTTAGCAATTATGGTTTCCTGAATATTTCTTTTGTGAATTTTGCGTCAAAAATCCAGGCAAGTCCGGGTAAAGTCTGATTCAGTTGAGCGTTGTTTGGGCACGCTCTAGCGATGGTAATATTCTTCTATTGAAGACAGTATTTTTTAAGTTGCTTCCTAATGATGATGTCTGCAGCTGTCTCTCCGGAATCCTATAAGAATCCCATAAATTTAAAGCTTAAAGAAAAAGTCGAATAAAATAGAACAAGACTAGTGAGTGAGAAAAAATATTTAAAATCAAACAATAAATGAATGGACGAGTAAAATCAAATAAACTTAATGATCAAAAACAGCTCTTAAAAAATTAAAAAACTTTCTTTAATTTTCGGATTTCAAATTACTTTTAACTACAATATATTTGACTTAGTGTTCACAGAAATATAATTTAAATACAAAGATTTAAATTTTCTTGAGAATCCAATTTTTAAACAAATTTTATTCATGCATATTCTACTAAAATATATAAAATATTTTAGTAGAAAGAACATAACATATTTATAAAAATGGTCATAAAAATTAAGTTTCTAAGATTTCCAAAAATGGCCCGCTTTTTTCGGTGATGTCCCGCATTTTTTCGTGAAATGTCCCGCTTTTTCTGAAATTATCATAGGTCTAGTTTAATGATATTACCTAAAAACTTTATATTATTTATGTTATCATCCATACCAATACTGATTGTGTAAATATAATTATCGAAAAACTCTCAATTTTTTTTAAATACATATTTTTAAAATTCAGTTACCTGCCTGGGGTAAAATGCAATTCAATGTGACATCTTGAAAAGCCTATTTCCATATGCTAGAATACGATTATTTTGAATAACGCGTTCGTCAACATTGAATTTTTGTCCATTTCAACATTTATTTTCATGATTTTAGCTGTTAGAATTTTTAAAAAAAAATTTTACCCCTGAATGTATGCAGCACAATGTATTAGCTCTATTGACAGAAAATAATGTAAAATATTAGTTCTAACAAAACCACAAATTACTCCAATTGGTGTTTTTATGTGTAATGGCCTTGTTATCATCACAGATTTTTTTTTCAAAGTTTGGGTTTTCCTACGTTTTGATTAGGTTTTTCATTAAGGGGGGGGGGGGGTTAGGGTCTAACACTTTCAAAAATTCGATTTTTTTATTTTTTTATTTTCTTATTGTAAAACATTTCAAGAATGTTGTGTCAAATTTTCAAGTCAATTGAAGCAAAACTGTAGAAATTATAGGCCTTTATCTCCTCCTATCTAATACTGCAAGAAAGCAAGAGCAGAAACTTCAAACGCGTTTTTCTCGAAAGCACATTTTTAAAGTCCGTGGACATCGTCATTTGAAAACTACTTCACCGATTCTTTTCAAATTTGGAACATATTTTCTACATATAAAATACCAGACCCCATAAGTTCGCTTCTAGCCTTCGTCGGAGTCGGATGTATTTTTCTCGATCCTCGATCAAAAGGCAGTGATTTTCTTCTTTAAATAAAGTGTTGTAGAGCGCGTGGTGATGAGCCCATCACCGGGTGACCATCCAAACCGGACCATTCCGGAATGGATGGATGCCCAAAGTTTACACGGTCGGTTATACTATTTAACGCTTCAAGGTGCTAAAGGGAAACAATTGCCTAAAAACCCGTTCTTGATTGGACGTTCCGTCGAGAATTTTGCGGGTAAAATTGAAGGAGCCTTTTACGAAAAGTCCCGGAATTGGTATGTGCTCAAAATCAGGAACAAAAACCAAGGAAGACTGCTGACAACGTTAACAACTCTATTAGATGGTACACCGATTATGATAGGTCGTCATCCAAGCCTAAATCAACGGAAATTAGTGGTCACCTGCCGAGAAGTGGATGGAATGGAAGATAAAGTACTGCTGGAAGAATTATCCTCTCAAAAAATCATCGACGTCCGCCGCATAACGAAAAAAACCAACGCAGGGATCATAGGAACATCAACGTTGATTTTAACAATCAACAGTACCATTATTCCGGAATTTATCAATTTCGGACTCCTTCGTGTTCGCACGCGCATATATTATTCGCAGCCCCTATTATGCCGACAATGTTTGCAATACGGTCACCCTAAAAGCCGTTGCAAAAATCTGTTGGCTTGCAAAAACTGCTCCCGAAATCATGATAGTGCCGATTGCCAAGCCGAACCCTTTTGTGGAAACTGCAGAACAACAGGTCATTCCCCTTTGGATAGAAAGTGCCCCATTTGGACAGCAGAATCAGCAGCACAAAAACTCAGCACCGATAAAAATATCCCGATCAACGAAGCCCGACGAATGATAACCACGAGCAGCAGCACAACCAGCTACGCGAATGCAGTTAAAGCCAACCAGAAACAACAGATTGCAACACATCAGCAACAAGATCATAAAAAAGAAGAATCAAACCAACAGACGAGCCTGAACCAAAAAAGAACGCTAGAAAAACCACACACTCCAACAGCACCGCAACAATCCTCCCAAACTGATATCATCAGTTCGGGTTCAGATTCACCGCCTCGAAAAAGGACCCCTCTTCCATCCTCTCTTCCTGCAACTTCGGCAAAAGAAGTTGTTCGTGAAGAAATGGTAGCACACTCTACCCGATCAGTCGTGACGCGCAGTATGCAGCAAGTGCGGCCACCTGAGATACCCTAATCACCTCTCTTCCTCACATCCTTCCCCTTCCTGTTTCCTCCCACATCCCCTTCCTATAATTCAAAGTGACCCTCGGCAAATTATTACTTGTACATATAAGTTAAATGCCTAATAAACATTAATTTTATTAATAAAAAAAAAAAAAAAAAAAAAAATACCAGACCCCAACGTTTTTCTTTTTTTTTTTACTTTGGGGAGATTTTACAGATAAAAAATGGCGGATTTTTTCGTGAAAAATCGTAGTTTTTACTTCAAACAGCCACAAAAATTTCATAAACATTTTTTTTAAGTTATATAAAAACGTTGGGGTTCAGAAAAACATCTTTTAAAAATATTTTGCTCTGATTTTTTGACTTCAGATGATTCTGTGCTGAGATACAGTGTCCACCGCAAATCCTGTTTTCTAAAAGGCATCCTCGAAAGAGCTCCGTCACCGGCTCATTTTTCAATATTTTTCTACGAAAAAATTACTAAATGTTCTTTTAACAATGCTTTGTATAATAAATACAGAGAGGAAATTTTTTGACATTTATCACAGCAAATTTTTCAATCACATAAACTAAACACATTTCGATGTAACTAAAACGTACAACGTCGAAAAAAGCTCGTTTCTCAAAAAATATCGCTTCAACAATTTTAAACATGTGTAGCAACACAGATATAGGTTTTATACGCCTATTTTAAAATTTTTAAAGGTGTCAGTTTCACTTTGTTTAAAAGTGGAATTGATTGATTTTCAAGTGCGATACAAATCCGATTTCTTAAAAAAATGCTACAAACATCAAACTTGAGTATCAAAAGTGTCCCGGAAATTTCGTTGTTATACTTTAGGAAATGTTCACCTTATAACGAAAAAGTTCGAAAGTGTTTTGTTCAGAAAGGGCCAGGGGAAATCAAACAGGAGAAAAAAAAACAACCCAATCGTAAACGAAAGCCTCCAGCATAGCAAAAATTTAAAACCATCATCAGGGAGGATGTTTTCTGTCTCTGCCAAACAATGTCGTAGCAGCTCGAATCCGGCAGAAGCTGTAAACACACAGAGAGATAGAGAGAGCAGGGAAAAACTATGTCAACCACCTCTTGTATACCTTTTTTTCTCGTGATTCTATGCATATCCTTTCTCTGTAGTCAATAGAAGTTGTTGAACAGGAATGCTTAGAGCTGGCGGCTGCTACTGGGAAGGGTTAGGGAAATTCAGGATTCAGCTAGAGCCTTGCTTTGAACAATACAGGCTTTCACAACATGTCCTTCCATTCAGGCAGGGGGTTGTCATGTATTTTCTAATGCGATTTGCACCATTGCACGCTAAGTCTTACTTTCCGAATTGAACAATACAAAATTACCATTTTCTTTAGTATTATTCCATGACTAGTTGTCGATACTAATTCTATTGAAAGAGACTGATAAAGTTACTGAAATTACTCTCAATAATATGGACATTTACAACATTGAGGACGAAAATTCAGAAAAACAACCCTTCAGGCATGGCGCGTCCTTTCGGGGGAAAGTGTTTCTGTTCATCTAAATTCAACATATAGAAAACCAGAGTGGTAAAGCACGCAAGTCGTTGTAACTTTGCATTTCATTTGTTCCGAAAACGAAACAGGAATAACAAAGCTGAACAATTCTAAACAAAAGGTGTTAGAGCAACTCACGTGGACTGACACTGGGAAACGAGTTATCGTCCCCGGTGACATTTCGCTCTCAGTACCTGCCTGGCTGTCTGCATGAATCCCGGATATGTGAAGTGGAAAACGGATTCTGAACGAGCGAGGTAGATTTCTGCTGAACCAGAAGTATGAAAAAGCCTTAAGAGAACAGGCCTTGTTAGCGAAATTTCCCAAAGGATATCTTGCTCGGTTGAAATAAGAAATGAAAATTCTATCTTTTTGTATTCAAAAAATACACTTTATATGTATTTAAACGACAGAATAATATTTCCGTGAATATATTTGAATCATCTATTTATTTGGTTGACAATTTTTACAAAATTTTTTTCGTCAAACTTTGTACAATTTACTTCCGTTTCCTCATCAGATTCATTCCATAGAAAAAAAAAACACGGTTGTTAATTTTGTTAATGGTTCCATGACAGGATTGTTCCAATCATAAACCCCACTACGATGATTATCTTAAAAAGAAGAAGGGGCACATTTTCGTAAAAGATTGTGTGACTGGCTGCTTGGCATAAACCTGAGAAAGGTTTGAACGTGAAAAAATGTCTTTTAAATCGAGCCGCAAAAGTTTTCTGTCACCAAACCCCCGTTGAAAGTTAAATTGAGTTTTGAAAAGTTCAGCCGCATTGAAGGTTCTTCCGGACCGTGTGTCGTTTACGGCTTTTCTTTAAGATAGGGTGTTGGAGGTGGAAAACTCTTCATATATGCTTTGGATTGAGTTTTAAAAATTTTATATCAAAATTCGTCGATAAAATTATAAAACATTATTTGATTTAAGTTCATATTAAAAATGATTTTTGGGCTCTCTACATGTAGTAATAGTATTATTTTGAAAAGGTAAAACTTACCCCACAGTACCCTTGCTTTCTTAAAGGATCATTTGTATTCTGGGATGATAAAGGTAGATTCCTGAATGTGTTGATTTTTCCGCCAAGGATACGGGAAAGATTTGCCGATAATAGCGGGGAGGAAGTCGCTTTATGGATTAGGTAGATCTCTTAAAACTGTGTGTATTAGCGACAGTATCAACTTCGAATGTGGTTTAGTTAATGTAAAATTTTAAACTTATGATTGGTAAACCCCAACGTTCGTTTTCGCTGAAGAAATATTCCTTATCTTGTTTTCCACTGAATTGCATTTTTTTTTCGAATTTCGCAAAAAAGCATTATCTAATCCTAGATATAAAAATTTAAAAAGTACAAGTTTTCGCTGAAACATCCCTTGTAATTAACGAACGCCTCCAGGTATAAGTTTGCCTCCAGGTACAAAAGTTAAAGCCAGAATACTGTTTTTTTCGACACACCCAAACATTTTAATATTTACGAAATCATAACTCGCTTACGATACGACATATGTATGTGGTGTCTTCGGTTTTCAAAAGAGCTAAAGCATCTTAGAAATAAAAAGCAGAAAGCGCATAAAAACTGGAAAAAACACCATCGCTCGCTAATAGTTTAGAATATCAAGAAGCATGCAACCAACTAGCCATATGTATTAATACCTCCTTCGAAGAATATAATAGGAAAACAGAGGAAAACATTAAATCTAACCCAAGAAGCTTCTTCAAGTATGTAAGTTCTAAATTGAAAAGTAATAATTTTCCATCTCGTATGCACTTGGCGAGCGCTAACGGTAATAATTCCCATGAAATATGTAATTTGTTTGCCAATTTCTTCCAAAGCGTTTACACCAGTTTTTCGGAAGCCGATCGCGACACTACGTTTTTCGATTATTTTTCCGACTCAGCATCATTGACTGTGGTAGATTCAATCACCCTAGAGGAAATACACAAATCAATTTGCTCCGTGGATAGCTCCAAAGGGCCCGGGCCTGATGGAATTCCTCCATTACTTTTAAAAATTCTTGTTGTTATTTGTAGAGTGAAACAGACGAGATTCCGATGTTTTAATAGAATTCGGTATATTGAAATATCCTAAAACATTTTTTAAGTTAGCGGAAATACATATCAATAACAAATTTTAACTTACGTTTACTAATTTTCCTTGTTTTCAATTCTGTTTCAATTTTTACTAAATACTTCTTCTAATCTTCCTTCTGTATCGTTATCCTGAACAGCGAGTGTTGAACTTTGGGAGCTATGAGTTTACAGTAACTGTGGGCCCAGCTGATATTTTCGCGACAACCTGTGACATACATTTTTATAATTCTTTTGTGGTTTTATATTTTTTCATGTTTCAGAAATTACCTTCTAGGGGTCAACCAACTGGCACGTGGATTCCCTGTAGAATGTCTACTGGCACGATTAATGGAACGACCGTTGTTTTGGTCTACTTGAGCCTCCTGTAGTGATAACTTTGTTAGCTTGTTGTTCAAAACGAATCTAATAAATTAGCTTACTTGGTGCTCTGGCACTGATACACGATTTATAAACTCGACTTTATATTATGTTAACAAGATGCCAACTCGCCCTGGCGACTTCCGCTAGTTTCCTGACTTTGATTCTTCTAGAAATGACTCTTACTCTAACTGCTCTTATTTGTTCTTACTATCCTTGTCTACAATAATCTATAATTGCCCTCAAATAAATATGTGGACACCCCGATGTTAAAAAGTATCTACTCTGAGTGTTGTTGATGGAGACGCTTCGTCCGAGAGGTCGTCACACTTGTAAATGAACTAAGTATGCCTTGTTTCTTCTGTTCAACTCATCGTTGAAATCCGGTGTTTTTCCTCAAGTATGGAAAGAATCTTTTCTTGTACCTACCTATTTTCAAGTCGGGGGAAAAATCTGACATTAAAAATTACCGTGGTATAGCAATCTTATCGTGCATACCGAAACTTTTTGAAGCAATAGAGAATGAAAAAATATATAATCAAATAAAAACACTCATAACTGAAAAGCAACATGGATTTGTTAAAGGATGATCTACAGCGACATGGATCAAGGAAATTCCGTTCAGGCTCTATACACGGACTTTAGTAAAGCTTTTGATAGAATCGACATCCCTTTGTTAATTTTTAAACTACATAAAAACGGATTCAGTGCACAACTGCTGAAATGGATTGAGTCGTATTTGACAAACCGTACACAAATTGTTAGATTCAATGGTTCACTTTCGAAAAGCATCTCGGTTACATCTGGTGTGCCTCCAGGCTCCCATCTCGGTCCCTTATTATCTATCTTATACGTCAATGACATTACTTATTTACTGAACCAGCTAAACGAGCTTATATATGCAGACGATATGAAGCTTTATATGATAGTCAATAACGAAAAAGATTTCAGGGTGTTTAAAAATGAAATAAATATTTTTTACAAATGGTGCAGTAAAAGTCTTGTTGAACTAAACGTGAAAAAATGTTCACATATTGTATTTACAAGGAAAAAATGTCCGTCATATGAAATTGTTTCATTACTAAATCAGTTAAAGTCGTCCGTTGAGAATCAGAAATCTGTTTAGTTTATCCTCTGCTCGAACTGATTATGGTAAAAATAGTCCAATCAATTGTCTAATGAAGAATTATAATAAAAACTACCAGAACATAGATTTTACTATGTCTAAACAGCAGCTAAAAAGTGCTTTTTACGGCAACAGGTACTTAAGAACCTAATATTGTAGTATTTAAAGTAATATTAAGATTGTACTACTAGTTTTAAGAATATATATGTAGCCTACGATGTTTGGCGAAATAAATAAATAAATAAATAAATAGATAAAATTGACTTAAAAATCGCTGACTACAATTTTTTAGAAGACGATTGGCTCTATCTATTCACTGAAAAAAGATTTTATGTCTAAATCATGGAAAAATTAAAAATGCAGCAAATTTAAGCTTTTATTAAGGTTAAATTAGGCCGGAACAAATTTCAAATCCTTCTTTTGTCACTCGGAGTTGGAACATCGGGACGATAAAAAATAATGCGAAAAACAAATAAATTTAAATAAACTGCACGAAAGCTTGCGTACAACAACATTGGATACAATATCATTTCACAAAATCTATTAATGAAGTAATTTTTTATCGAAAAATTCAATAAAATAAAGAAAATAAAAGGTGAAATTATTCCCATCTTCAAATATTTGTTTTTTAGTCTTGTAATCTTTCGGATATTTGAATTATTTTTCAAAATTTACATAAAATACTTCAAACTTTATTTATTTCCCCCTTTGGATTTTTGGAAATTTCGAAGGGGGGGGGGGGGGGGGGTGGTGACGATAGAAGAAATTGAGATTTGTTCCAGCCTTATGGTTAAAAAGTGAAATAATAGAGTGTTTTTGTATGCCCCCTTCATTTTGTAAAATGCCTAAATTAAAAAATAAGTAATTGGTAAAATAGTAAAAAAAAATGATTTTCATTAGTAAAACTTTGATTCTAAGCTCTAATCAACCCCCTAGAAAAGAATTGAAAATCCCAAAACAGATTTGATAAAGTCTTTTGGATAAACTTATTCCAGTATGGCAACCTTAACTATAGTTTTATACCATAAAATTATAAAAGACATACATTTTTTATAAAATTACATCATTAACGTATGACAGTTATCAGTTTTAAGCATTTTCAATTTAATTTTACTAAAATATTGCCAGAGAAACTGAAATTTTGTTTAAAACATAATTTGGCACATTTAGCCGGCACGGTTTGAGGTCCGGAAATTTAGACAGCTTTTATAATAAAATAGTTTTCTCGAACACTGAAGGAGATTCCAACATAAAAATTATTTCAATGTATTGTAAACAGATGTCTGCTGCTCATGTGTATATAGTTTTAGACACATTTTCTATGGAATATTTGATAAATGCGGTATTCTGAAAAAAAGCGCATATACCCTACGTTTCTCTTTCATGAACAAATTAAAAAAATCTCACTATTCTAAAAACTTTAAATTTCACATGTTAAAGCTTAGAAATATGGTGATGCCTTCAAACATAAATAATTATTCCACAAATATAACAAATTGATTTTTAACCATGTTTTACATTTTTGCCTTTCTAACAGAAAGGTTTGGTTATCGGTCGATTTGAGAGATCATTAATTATGGGTCTTAGACATACCTTTATAGGTACCTATCGACTCAGCTCGACGAGTTCTGTTGATGTCCGTGGATTTGTATGTGCCATTTTAAAAATGTCTAGAACGTTTTTGCGAAACTGGGCTGCACAATTAAAATGATTTTAGTCTCAAAAGAATGCATTTTTTTTTCTACACAACCCTTTCAAAAACGGGAAAAAAACAAAATAGTTGAAACCGTTTTCTTTACCAAATACATACATATCATACTTATTATGGCATATAAAAAAGTTGCTAGTGGCGCCTCGAAGCAGCAGCACCAGCAATCATTTATAAATTGAAGATAATCAAAATAAAAAAATAATATTTTTATTAACTCGAGAATTGAACCAAAACCCTTCAGATCCCAAGTTGCAAGCGCTATCCAATAAACCATCGGCACGCTTGATTGAAAGCGGCTCAAACTCAAATAGGTAAAAGGCATTACTAAGACGCACCGTGGTCTGGGCAGTTTCTCAGTCTGCTGGGGCAAATACGGCAACAGTGTTTATATCTTACACTTCTTGCTTTTCAATGCAGCAAATGGCGGATGGGCGTTTCCTTCAGAGTCCGCCATGCCTATAGACATTATAATTTCATTTATGAAATTATAGTGTCTAAAGCCATGCCGGGTGTCAACAAAATGCAGAGCCGTACAGGAAACTGCGTTGGGGGGGAATTTATATGAAGATCTTATGACCCTCGTTTTTTTTACTCGTGTTGAAGAATGAATTTATGTTTTTTTTTTTCATTTCTACATACTCATACATAATTTAGATTCAATTTCAGATGCAGAATTCAGATTCAGTTTTCAAATTCAGGATACAGGTTTAGGAATCAGAATTCAGGATTCAAAATTCAGAATTCAAAATTCAGATTCAGAACTCATATTCAGATTCAGAATTTAGATTCAGAATTCAGATTCAGAATTCAGATTAAGAATTCAGATTCAGAATTCAGATTCAGAATTCAGATTCAGAATTCAGATTCAGAATTCAGATTCAGAATTCAGATTCAGAATTCAGATTCAGAATTCAGATTCAGAATTCAGATTCAGAATTCAGATTCAGAATTCAGATTCAGAATTCAGATTCAGAATTCAGATTCAGAATTCAGATTCAGAATTCAGATTCAGAATTCAGATTCAGAATTCAGATTCAGAATTCAGATTCAGAATTCAGATTCAGAATTCAGATTCAGAATTCAGATTCAGAATTCAGATTCAGAATTCAGATTCAGAATTCAGATTCAGAATTCAGATTCAGAATTCAGATTCAGAATTCAGATTCAGAATTCAGATTCAGAATTCAGATTCAGAATTCAGATTCAGAATTCAGATTCAGAATTCAGATTCAGATTCAGAATTCAGATTCAGAATTCAGATTCAGAATTCAGATTCAGAATTCAGATTCAGAATTCAGATTCAGAATTCAGATTCAGAATTCAGATTCAGAATTCAGATTCAGAATTCAGATTCAGAATTCAGATTCAGAATTCAGATTCAGAATTCAGATTCAGAATTCAGAATCAGAATTCAGATTCAGAATTCAGATTCAGAATTCAGATTCAGAATTCAGATTCAGAATTCAGAATCAGAATTCAGATTCAGAATTCAGATTCAGAATTTTTGTAAATTTATTTTCGGCATATCGGTGAAAAATTTAGATTCATGGAGAAAGAATATCAGAATTAAAAATTGATGAAGCTGGATGTTGCGAGGTAAAGTATGGTGTACGTTAATAAATTTTCCTTGCAAAAATGTTCTTTCGCTCTTTTCATCATCCGTAAAATTTCTCCTCACTTTATCAATTTTCAATTCTGGAATTGTTTCTCCAAGAATACCAATTTGCACAGTTTTTGATAAATTTGCGATGACTTAAAGATCATTACGCATGAAAACACGATTTTGTTTTGTGAAAACTTTTTTTCACAATTTTTCTGAAATTAAGTTTGCTGCATACTTTTAGGGGTAAAACCATACTATTAAAAGTTGTAAAATCCGAAATCATAAAAAAAAATTTGGATGAAAGAAATTTCAATGTTGAAAACCGTGTGATGCAAAACAATCAAAATGAGATTTACAAGATTAAGAATTCAGATTCAGAATTCAGATTCAGAATTCAGATTCAGAATTCAGATTCAGAATTCAGATTCAGAATTCAGATTCAGAATTCAGATTCAGAATTCAGATTCAGAATTCAGATTCAGAATTCAGATTCAGAATTCAGATTCAGAATTCAGATTCAGAATTCAGATTCAGAATTCAGATTCAGAATTCAGATTCAGAATTCAGATTCAGAATTCAGATCCAGAATTCAGATTCAGAATTCATATTCAGAATTCAGATTCAGAATTCAGATTCAGAATTCCGATTCAGAATTCAGATTCAGAATTCAGATTCAGAATTCAGATTCAGAATTCAGATTCAGAATTCAGATTCAGAATTCAGATTCAGAATTCAGATTCAGAATTCAGATTCAGAATTCAGATTCAGAATTCAGATTCAGAATTTAGATTCAGAATTCAGATTCAGAATTCAGATTCAGAATTCAGATTCAGAATTCAGATTCAGAATTCAGATTCAGAATTCAGATTCAGAATTAAGATTCAGAATTCAGATTCAGAATTCAGAATTCAGATTCAGAATTCAGATTCAGAATTCAGATTCAGAACTCAGATTCAGAATTCAGATTCAGAATTCAGATTCAGAATTCAGATTCAGAATTCAGATTCAGAATTCAGATTCAGAATACAGATTTAGAATTCAAATTCAGAGTTCAGATTCAGAATTCAGATTGAGAATTCAGATTTAGAATTCTGATTAAGAATTTGGATTAAAGATCAACCTGGAATTTGAAATTGGAACTTATATTCAAATATTAGACTAAGTGTTGTAACTCAAAATTCAAACTTTAGAATCAGAATAAGATTTCAGATTTAGTTTACAGAATGAGATTAATCATTTAATAGTCATATTACTTTCCCCTCCTTTTGTGGGAATTTTTCCTCTATGCATGGTTGAGCTCTAAAAAAGGTATCATGCTAGGGCACGCGTCACGGCTATCCATCAATATTGTAGTTGGTTTTACTTATTCAGTAAAAAAAAAGCATAAAAAAACAGTAAGATTCGAACCGTGACCAGCAACGTGAAAGTTCTGGTTGCTACCACGGCACCATTTCAGCGTGTTATAAATCTTGGAAATTCTACTGTTTAAATACCATTCTTTCCATACATAAAATGAGCTCCTTACATACCAGTTCGCTTTTCCCCAAAAAAACGTATCAGGCATCATTTTTTGCCTTTCTAACAGAAAGGTTTGGTTATCGGTCGATTTGAGAGATCATTAATTATGGGTCTTAGACATACCTTTATAGGTACCTATCGACTCAGCTCGACGAGTTCTGTTGATGTCCGTGGATTTGTATGTGCCATTTTAAAAATGTCTAGAACGTTTTTGCGAAACTGGGCTGCACAATTAAAATGATTTTAGTCTCAAAAGAATGCATTTTTTTTCTACACAACCCTTTCAAAAACGGGAAAAAAACAAAATAGTTGAAACCGTTTTCTTTACCAAATACATACATATCATACTTATTATGGCATATAAAAAAGTTGCTAGTGGCGCCTCGAAGCAGCAGCACCAGCAATCATTTATAAATGGAGATAATCAAAATAAAAAAATAATATTTATTAACTCGAGAATTGAACCAAAACCCTTCAGATCCCAAGTTGCAAGCGCTATCCAATAAACCATCGGCACGCTTGATTGAAAGCGGCTCAAACTCAAATAGGTAAAAGGCATTACTAAGACGCACCGTGGTCTGGGCAGTTTCTCAGTCTGCTGGGGCAAATACGGCAACAGTGTTTATATCTTACACTTCTTGCTTTTCAATGCAGCAAATGGCGGATGGGCGTTTCCTTCAGAGTCCGCCATGCCTATAGACATTATAATTTCATTTATGAAATTATAGTGTCTAAAGCCATGCCGGGTGTCAACAAAATGCAGAGCCGTACAGGAAACTGCGTTGGGGGGGAATTTATATGAAGATCTTATGACCCTCGTTTTTTTTACCCGTGTTGAAGAATGAATTTATGTTTTTTTTTTTTCATTTCTACATACTCATACATAATTTAGATTCAATTTCAGATGCAGAATTCAGATTCAGTTTTCAAATTCAGGATACAGGTTTAGGAATCAGAATTCAGGATTCAAAATTCAGAATTCAAAATTCAGATTCAGAACTCATATTCAGATTCAGAATTTTGATTCAGAATTCAGATTCAGAATTCAGATTCAGAATTCAGATTCAGAATTCAGATTCAGAATTCAGATTCAGAATTCAGATTCAGAATTCAGATTCAGAATTCAGATTCAGAATTCAGATTCAGAATTCAGAATTCAGATTCAGAATTCAGATTCAGAATTCAGATTCAGAATTCAGATTCAGAATTCAGATTCAGAATTCAGATTCAGAATTCAGATTCAGAATTCAGATTCAGAATTCCGATTCAGAATTCAGATTCAGAATTCAGATTCAGAATTCAGAATTCAGATTCAGAATTCAGATTCAGAATTCAGATTCAGAATTCAGATTCAGAATTCAGATTCAGAATTCAGATTCAGAATTCAGATTCAGAATTCAGATTCAGAATTCAGATTCAGAATTCAGATTCAGAATTCAGATTCAGAATTCAGATTCAGAATTCAGATTCAGAATTCAGATTCAGAATTCAGATTCAGAATTCAGATTCAGAATTCAGATTCAGAATTCAGATTCAGAATTCAGATTCAGAATTCAGATTCAGAATTCAGATTCAGAATTCAGATTCAGAATTCAGATTCAGAATTCAAATTCAGAATTCAGATTCAGAATTCAGATTCAGAATTCAGATTCAGAATTCAGATTCAGATTTCAGATTCAGAATTCAGAATCAGAATTCAGATTCAGAATTCAGATTCAGAATTTTTGTAAATTTATTTTCGGCATATCGGTGAAAAATTTAGATTCATGGAGAAAGAATATCAGAATTAAAAATTGATGAAGCTGGATGTTGCGAGGTAAAGTATGGTGTACGTTAATAAATTTTCCTTGCAAAAATGTTCTTTCGCTCTTTTCATCATCCGTAAAATTTCTCCTCACTTTATCAATTTTCAATTCTGGAATTGTTTCTCCAAGAATACCAATTTTCACAGTTTTTGATAAATTTGCGATGACTTAAAAATCATTACGCATGAAAACACGATTTTGTTTTGTGAAAACTTTTATTCACAATTTTTCTGAAATTAAGTTTGCTGCATACTTTTAGGGGTAAAACCATACTATTAAAAGTTGTAAAATCCGAAATCATAAAAAAAAAATTTGGATGAAAGAAATTTCAATGTTGAAAACCGCGTGATGCAAAACAATCAAAATGAGATTTACAAGATTAAGAATTCAGATTCAGAATTCAGATTCAGAATTCAGATTCAGAATTCAGATTCAGAATTCAGATTCAGAATTCAGATTCAGAATTCAGAATTCAGATTCAGAATTCAGATTCAGAATTCAGAATTCAGATTCAGAATTCAGATTCAGAATTCAGATTAAGAATTCAGATTCAGAATTCAGATTCAGAATTCAGATTCAGAATTCAGATTCAGAATTCAGAATTCAGATTCAGAATTCAGATTCAGAATTCAGATTCAGAATTCAGATTCAGAATTCAGATTCAGAATTCAGATTCAGAATTCAGATTCAGAATTCAGATTCAGAATTCAGATTCAGAATTCAGATTCAGAATTCAGATTCAGAATTCAGATTCAGAATTCAGATTCAGAATTCAGATTCAGAATTCAGATTCAGAATTCAGATTCAGAATTCAAATTCAGAATTCAGATTCAGAATTCAGATTCAGAATTCAGATCCAGAATTCAGATTCAGAATTCAGATTCAGAATTCAGAATTCAGATTCAGAATTCAGAATTCAGATTCAGAATTCAGATTCAGAATTCAGATTCAGAATTCAGATTCAGAAATCAGATTCAGAATTCAGATTCAGAATTCAGATTCAGAATTCAGATTCAGAATTCAGATTCAGAATTCAGATTCAGAATTCAGATTCAGAATTCAGATTCAGAATTCAGATTCAGAATTCAGATTCAGAATTCAGATTCAGAATTCAGATTCAGAATTTAGATTCAGAATTCAGATTCAGAATTCAGATTCAGAATTCAGATTCAGAATTCAGATTCAGAATTCAGATTCAGAGTTCAGATTCAGAATTCAGATTCAGAATTCAGATTCAGAATTCAGATTCAGAATTCAGATTCAGAATTCAGATTCAGAATTCAGATTCAGAATTCAGATTCAGAACTCAGATTCAGAATTCAGATTCAGAATTCAGATTCAGAATTCAGATTCAGAATACAGATTTAGAATTCAAATTCAGAGTTCAAATTCAGAATTCAGATTGAGAATTCAGATTTAGAATTCTGATTAAGAATTTGGATTAAAGATCAACCTGTAATTTGAAATTGGAACTTATATTCAAATATTAGACTAAGTGTTGTAACTCAAAATTCAAACTTTAGAATCAGAATAAGATTTCAGATTTAGTTTCCAGAATGAGACTAATCATTTAATAGTCATATTACTTTCCCCTCCTTTTGTGGGAATTTTTCCTCTATGCATGGTTGAGCTCTAAAAAAGGTATCATGCTAGGGCACGCGTCACGGCTATCCATCAATATTGTAGTTGGTTTTACTTATTCAGTAAAAAAAAGCATAAAAAAACAGTAAGATTCGAACCGTGACCAGCAACGTGATAGTTCTGGTTGCTACCACGGCACCATTTCAGCGTGTTATAAATCTTGGAAATTCTACTGTTTAAATCCCATTCTTTCCATACATAAAATGAGCTCCTTACATACCAGTTCGCTTTTCCCCAAAAAAACGTATCAGGCATCATTTTTTTATATTGAGATTGGAATTTTTCGTGTTTGAATATCTGAAATCATACTTATATGATTCAGAGGGAAGGAATCTATCATGTATATTCTATATTATTTTATATATTTCCAAATATAATTTAAACTCTGTTAGAAAGGCTCCAATCCACTGTAAAGTGTATTAAATCGGGTTTTTTTAATGTGTTTGATTTACTATAGGTGCACGGCAGGCCCAAGCGAAGGACCTTTCCATGGTCCAAATTTAGCTTGAAATTATAACGATACCAAAAATTCACAACATTTTTTTTCATTTTTTATTTTATTTTCTTATTAATAGTTATCACACAAAATCAAAAATAATAAATTTAACTGATAAAATAAATCAAAACTTTCAAAACGAATCAAAGCGAAAATTTTAAATCAATGATATTTCAGTAACTCATTGATAACTTTTCAAAACGATGCATCATTAAAGATAATTTTTTTTTTTTGATAACACTTTGTTTGACTGCATTTCTTTAAAAAATTCTTATGTTTAGGGGAAAAGAACCATTTGTCGTAGTAAAAACAAAAATTGGAGTATACCAATCGATTCAGCCGAAATTTTTACATAAAAAAATATGGTTTCTATGACTTTTTTGTTGCAAGGTAGATTGCTACAATCGGAATTATAACTTTACACACTAAAAAATAGGAGAAATCGGGCAAAATGAGACGTTCAGAGTCTATTAATCAAATAACAGTGTAGACCATTAGATTCCTCGGGTTTTTTTGCGTAAGCAAATGATAGTTTTCCAGAATTTAGTACTGTTTAGGCGATAGTTACAGTAATAGGTACCTTTTTTTATCAAAAATCCTCACTGTGCAATGTTTCTTATTCTGAACTAAAAATTTGCTTCAAAATAATTTGAAACAGCTTAGATTTAAAATTTGAAATGAATATTCGCAAAACACAGACTAAGAAAAACAAAAAATTCTAAAATAAACGTCAGATCAGGTAAGAAAATCAACACTCATAGACACTGTAGATCAGCTTCGAAATAATGAAAAAAAAAATTTAGTTTTTGAGAAAGCTGAATCCAAAACTATTTATTTTAAAAAATCGGTTGATAAACAAGAGAGATATAGCGATTTTAAGCGAGGAGTGTCTAATTGACACTCAAGGTCTGATTAGGGAGTTTTTTTTTACTTTCAGGGTGAGTCCATAAGAAAAATAATAATGCGAAATTAAAGGTTTCAAGAATTAATTGAGGGTCCCCGAGGGATTTTTTGTTTATTTGTATACACCCGAATAAAGTTACAAGCCGCCAAACTTCCAATAGTATCATATTGACACTCAAGAGCGGATTAGGGTTAATTAACATTTCTCTTCTTCATTTCCAACTGAAGGCTTGATTAAAAAAATTATTGCTAGAGTGTTTTGAATTAACTGTGAATTGTAATGTGAATTTTTGATATGGAAAAAAATTAAGGTTTATGTTTTTAGAATACAAAAAATGCGAAATAGAAAAACATGGAGAAACTTATCGAAAATATTTTCTTTGAATTCGGTGAATTGATTTAAAAATTGAAAAAAACAACTGTACAATTAAATAAGATACATTCAATTAAAACAAAATATGAAGATTAAAAAGATAATTTTGTTTATCATTTAAGAAAGATTTTGTTTCAGTAAACACATCTTATCATTATAAGAACTTTTTTATAGAATTTAATTGATTACCTACTCAAAGAAAAGCATTTTGTTGCTTATGTTAAAATAAATGATTTGGTTGATTTTAGCGTCCTGAACTCGAATATTTTGTTACATTTGAACTATCACATTTAGTTTTGATGATATGGAGTTTGAAAATGTAATAGTTTTAAATTAAATCAGTCATTGATAACTGATTTACTATCAAACCTACATTTCAGAAATAATCTTATTTTGATTTTGTTTGTTATGCTTAATTCAATTAAGTAATAATATTTTGATGATGATGATGCATGATCTGAAAAAGTTAAATTCAACAGCTTAAAAAAAAATGGAAAACAACTACATATTTTACAACCTCAAAATTCAAAACGATTCGATCAATGCTTCCAAAAATATCAAAAATTCAATTCGACTAAAAACTTATTTAAAAATTCGTTAAATTAGGGAAGGTAAACAAATAGAAAACTTCTATAACTTTTCCGTAGAACTTAAAACTACTTGAAGTCTTGGGGCTAGTTGATAATTAGAGGATCCATTTCCCGACCATTTTATCGTTCCCGGGAATCGAGAAATCTTTTCCCGGGAATTCTCGGGATCCCGGGAAAAAATGAAAATGATGATTTTAACACTCCACTGCATACGAAACCTTATCTTAAAGTAGTAAATTTTCTATCAAAGAAAAATATACATTTCGTAATCACAATTTTGTATTTTGCCTCCAAAACATTTTTTGTGCAAATTTTATCAAAATAAACGGATGTGTTTCGATGAACAAAATAAAAAAAAATTCAAGAATTTTTTGTTCTTGATTTAAATTGAAGAATTTCCAAATTTGCCTGAATATTGCCCAGATTTTGGGTTGTTAACTTTGAAATCGAATACCCGGTTTTCGCAAGGTTCGCCCGGATTTGCCTTGCCCGAAAAAGTACGGAAAAACATCTGGTAAGCTTAAGTTTGAATCATTTTTCATGTTCTGGTTCCAAATTTGAAAAAAAAATAAAATTTGTTGCCTGCGGTTGTATTTTGGAATCTATTTGCAGTTTATTATTCTTTATTTTTATTGGGAGAGAATCCTGATTCGAACCTTGGTTTTGCATTTGAAACCAAAACAGATTATTTTTCCACGTTCGAAACTCAACATACCGGAATATTGGAAGAAAACATAAAAAAAATACAAACCATTTTTAAGATTTGGATGAAAAAAGTTTCATAACGGTGATCCTGAATTTAATTATCAGAGTTTCATGAATCGGAATTTTCATTCAGATTTACTGGTTGATTTACGAATAAATAATTGAAGAATAAAACACGGAAAATCAAAGATTCACAATCCATAAAAGAGATTTTTGGTAAAGAATTCTGTGATTAAATTGTTTTCGATTCATAATTATTAAGAAATTTTGTTTAGAATTTAGATTTAGAAATCGATTTATTCCGGTCCAAAATGCAGAATTCAGATTTAGAACTTAAACTCCAACAAAAACACAAAACCACTTTTATAAAATAAGATCTGAATTCAATTTAAAGGTTGTGTTCTTTGAAAAATTTCAATTTTAATTTTATTAACAGGATTTCAATAATGGTTGAAACTTCAAAAACAAAGATTTAAATTAAAATCCGAATGTATCAAGTTTACAAGAGTTGCAAGTCCTTATTAAAATTTTTGGTTTTAAAGATTCTTAATTATTTTCCACTTTAACACTTAGTTGTAGATCGAAAAAATATTTTTTTATTAAATTTAATATTTGACCAGTTTTATTTAAAAAAATTGAGTCATATATTAAGGTAAAACTATTATTTTCCTTGCTCAATCTGATCCACTTTTTAAATTTAGATCGTGTAAAATTCTGATATTTTAGCATTTTTTATTTGGTATCGGGAATTCCCGAGATTTTTTAATTTTTTTTTCTTTTCATATAAGTAATTTTCTATCGACGATGTTGAAATCTATCTTTCTTTCTTTTTGATAGGAGTTTAACACGTTAAGGTCATTCTTCCTCGATGTTAAAATCTACGAAATTAACCGTTGAAAAAAAAATCTTGGCCGGAATGAACATCGTTTGACCGAAATTACACTTAAAGAGTACTCAAAACGACAATTTACCCTATTTCCTAAAAATATTTTTTTAAATTTTTAAAAGTGTTGAAAGTTAGGCGTAGGTTCTCTTTATAAATCCAAAGAAGAACCTTCTTTCCCATCATCCATTCAAGAATATTGTATCAGCACAGCCTGAGTCAACCGTCATACAAACGATTCCCAAGAGATCTCGAGCTGGGAAATTTAAAATTTAAAGGGAAATTCAATGTGAACAACGGCCGGTCGGCTGGCTGCCGTCTCCTGTCCTAATTTGAGTGAATTAAATTTCTCCAGATGAGACAAGCCAGCAGCCCTCCTTTCTGGCAAGAAAAGGGAAAACTCTAGCTTGATGAGAGTCTTGAACACAGCTGGAGTCTAAAGTTTTGTGTATTTCCGTTAACAATGGCTTTTTAGGTTGGTATCTTGGTACTTGATTCATTGTTTGGAATTTATATTGATTTTTTTCCTGAACAATGAAATTAAGAATTCTTAATTTCACTGACAATGTAAGACGTAATAGATTCCTTTTACTTGTCCCTTCCTTATTGTGATGAGTATTTCATTTGTGTCTTTCATATTGTAGAAGCATTGCATTTAAGAATGAAATCAAACTTTCTGTTAATCTCACGGATTTTTGTGAAATATTCCACAGTTTTATATAACGGAGCTTTTGCAAAAAAAAAAAAATAAAATCGGAAAATCATGAACAGTATTAGAATTTTTTTTACCAGCCTAAATTTTTCAAAAAAATTAACAATGCTTTTTTTTGAATTCATGCAATTCCTACAATTGATGCTAGAGAAAAAAAAAAAAGACCAAACATAAAAAATTTCAGTTTCCTTCATTCAAACCGAAAAACGCCAGACCGGTTTTCCCTTTGAATCGACGATACGATGTAGGTAATCGTTAATCCACCCCTTTCTCAGTCTCGATCCCGGATTTTGGGGTTGTTAAATTTCGAACACCCTATGTGTGAATGTGTTTTTCTACATACAACTGCATCGGAAAACATTCGTTTGAGCCGACCGAACGACAGCAGCTAACATAGTACAATTTCCAGGAGCAACGGCCGCCGTCGTCGTCGTCGTCATCGTCACAGGCCGAATCGGGACAATAATTACAATATTTATACTGATTTATGAAAATGTGCAGCATAAATTGATATGCAAATGAGGGTCTGTGTATGCGAGAATGCACAAGCGTGTGTTATATCGAAAGCGCCGCCGCCGGCCGGTGTTTTTTCAAGTTGGTTGCAAACGCGTGCTCCTTTTTTGGATTTTTTTTTTCATTTATTTTGTATGGAAAAGTGCCTACCATTTAAAAAGATCCTGGCGATATGATTGTAGTAAAGGTTGGATTTGGGAAGTTTATTCAATGATGGTGCAGCACGTCATTAATGGAAAGGGGTAAGTTCTGTTGAAACAGTTGAAACGTTAAAAAACCCGATTTAATACACTTAACAGTGGATTGGAGCCTTTCTAACAGAGTCTAAGTTATATTTGGAAATATTTAAAATAATATAGAATACACATGATAGATTCCTTCCCTCTGCATCATATAAGTATGATTTCAGATATTCAAACACGAAAAATTCCGATCTCAATATAAAAAAATGATGCATAGTACGTTTTTTGGGGAAAAGCGAACTGGTGTGTAAGGAGTTCATTTTATGTATGGAAAGAATGGTATTTAAACGCTGAAATGGTGCCGTGGTAGCAACCAGAACTTTCACGATGCTGGTCACGGTTCGAATCTTACTGTTTTTTTTATGCTTTTTTTACTGAATAAGTAAAACCAACTACAATATTGATGGATAGCCGTAACACGTGGCCTAGCATGATACCTTTTTTAGAGCTCAATCACATGCATAAAAGAAAAAATTCTCACAAAAGGAGGGGAAAGTAATATGACTATTAAATGATTAATCTCATTCTGGAAACTAAATTTGAAATCTTATTCTGATTCTAAAGTTTGAATTTTGAGTTACAACACTTAGTCTAATATTTGAATATAATTTCGAATTTCAAATTCCAGGTTGATCTTTAATCCGAATTCTTAATCAGAATTCTAAATCTGAATTCTCAATCTGAATTCTGAATCTGAACTCAGAATATGAATTATGAATCTGAATTCTGAATTCAAATTCAGAATTAAGATTTTAGAATTAAGAATTTAGAATTCAGAACTCTGAATTCTGGATTCTGAATTCTGAATTCAAAATTCAAAATTCTGAATTTTGAATTTTGAATTTTGAATTCCTAATTTGAATTCTGAATCTAAATTCTAAATCCGTATTCTGTATCTGAATTCAGTATCTGAATCTGGAATCTGGATTCTAAATCTGAATCTGAATTCTTTTTCTGGATTCTGAATCTGAATTCTGAATCTGATAAAGATGGATAGAAAAATGAAGAGAAAAGCGCAAAAGAACATTTTTGCAAGGAAAACTTATAAACGCACACCATACTTTACCCCGCAACATCAATCATAATAAATTTTCAATTCCGATATTCTTTCTCCAAGAATCTAAATTTTCACCGATATGCTGAAAATAAATTTACA
Source organism: Uranotaenia lowii (assembly GCF_029784155.1). NCBI lineage: Eukaryota > Metazoa > Arthropoda > Insecta > Diptera > Culicidae > Uranotaenia > Uranotaenia lowii. Next base: position 188,780,402 of record NC_073692.1, on the reverse strand, counting down.
AAAATCTGAATTCTGAATCTGAATTCTAAATCTTAATTCTGATTGTGAATTCTGAATTTGTATTCTGAATCTGAATCTAAATTCTGAATCTGAATTCCGAATCTGAATTCTGAATCTGAATTCAGAATCTGAATTCTGAATCTGAATTCTGAATCTGAATTCTGAATCTGAATTCTGAATCTGAATTCTGAATCTGAATTCTGAATCTGAATTCTGAATCTGAATTCTGAATCTGAATTCTGAATCTGAATTCTGAATCTGAATTCTGAATCTGAATTCTGAATCTGAATTCTGAATCTGAATTCTGAATCTGAATTCTGAATCTGAATTCTGAATCTGAATTCTGAATCTGAATATGAGTTCTGAATCTGAATATGAGTTCTGAATCTGAATATGAGTTCTGAATCTGAATTTTGAATTCTGAATTCTGAATCCTGAATTTTAATTCCTAAACCTGTATCCTGAATTTGAAAACTGAATCTGAATTCTGCATCTGAAATTGAATCTAAATTATGTATGAGTATGTAGAAATGAAAAAAAAAAACATAAATTCATTCTTCAACACGGGTAAAAAAAAAACGAGGGTCATAAAATCTTCATATAAATTCCCCCCAACGCAGTTTTCTGTACGGCTCTTCATTTTGTTGACACCCGGCATGGCTATAGACACTATAATTTCATATATGAAATTATAGTGTCTATAGGCATGGCGGACTCTGAAGGAAACGCCCATCCGCCATTTGCTGCATTGAAAAGCAAGAAGTGTAAGATATAAACACTGTTGCCGTATTCGCCCCAGCAGACTGAGAAACTGCCCAGACCACGGTGCGTCTTAGTAATGCCTTTTACCTATTTGAGTTTGAGTCACTCTTAGTCAAGCGTGGCAATGGTTTATTGGATAGCGTTTGCGACTTGGGATCTGAAGGTTTTTGGTTCGATTCCCGAGTCAATAAATTTTAATTTTTTATTTTGATTATCTCTAATTTATAAATGATTGCTGGTGCTGCTGCTTCGAGGCGCCACTAGCAACTTTTTTTTATGCCATAATAAGTATGATATGTATTTGGTAAAGAAAACGGTTTCAACTATTTTGTTTTTTTCCCGTTTTTGAAAGGGTTGTGTAGAAAAAAAAATGCATTCTTTTGAGACTAAAATCATTTTAATTGTGCAGCCCAGTTTCGCAAAAACGTTCTTGACATTTTTAAAATGGCACATACAAATCCACGGACATCAACAGAACTCGTCGAGCTGAGTCGATAGGTACCTATAAAGGTATGTCTAAGACCCATAATTAATG